>NW_004949231.1:45333-86471 GCF_000317375.1 Microtus ochrogaster | reverse complement strand
TCTCTCTCTCTCTCTCTCTCTCTCTCTCTCTCTCTCTCTCTCTCTCTCTCTCTCTCTGTGGGGGGGGTGTAACATTTTTCTCTCTACTATTTGAACATACTCGATAATAATTTGTGGCAAGAAGTGGGTTTGCTGATACAGGATCTTACTGTCTAAAACTGGCTGGTCTGGATCAAGCTTTCCCTAAATTTGAGGCAATCCTCCTGTCTCTAGCTTTCAAGCACGCCTGGAGCTCAATGATAACTTCTTAAGGCACAGTGAAACTAACCTTTGATGTCTATAAAGAGACTGCTCAAACATAGTTTTCTTGTGTAAAGAGAAAGTTCGGCTTAATACAGAGTAAAAGATAGAAAAGTGTGGTGCTATGATCCAGGAAAAGAAGGGGAGGTCAGTAGTTTGATGATTATCAAGTATTAATAGTGATTCTGGGATTCTGGCTAAAGTTAATTCAATGTGACAAGATACCATGTATGCACAGTGGCAGATGAGAAACATTTTTCAATATCTACTATGGGACACTCTTGTTGATTTGGTTAGCTGTGTCTTTGCTAAAATTGGAAACTTCTGAAACAGTCCTACTAAAAGGTCTGACTAAAGTTATAATAAGCAGAGAATTTTTAGGAAGAAATTAATTTTCCTGTCTGTAGTTATGAAGTTTAGATCAAAGGTTTTGTTCATTGTAGGGAAGAGTTGTAGCACCATGATATACCTCAACCCAGAAATTCAATATTTTATGCAATATCCTTTTCTTTCCATGTATAGACTTCCTCACCAAGGAATAAGAATGATATTTTGCATGGTGTCCTATTTGTCTGCTGTTATCCTTTATAACTCCATTTTCCATCCCCACCAGGTAGGCCTGCTGCTTCCTATTCAATAAGCCCATCCAACCTAAACCAACAGAGAGCTAGTCTGCTCATTCCCACTCCCAAACACCTCCTTAGCTCTTTAGATACTTGTTTGCCCTGATCCTTCAACTAGGTCCACTCCTCATCCTCATGATCCTTACCTGCCATCCAGGTAGGACTTGCTCCTTACCACCCCAATACCTTCCATTTCACTAATGCAACTTCTCAGACCATGCCTGCTCTACCTGATCCTGAAATAAAATATTTTTTTATAAAATAAAATAACATGTAGTATGTTTCTCCCATAGAATTGATTCCACACGTTTTTCAGGCCTCCTTATTAGATGCAAAAGACACTTAGGTCTTGTATAAATAGAATTATTACAATCTCTTGTCTCTTCCTCCTTAACCTCCACTAGGCCATACATTGTTTAATTAAGTCCTTCATACACCTGCTGTATATTGGCTATTTCCCCTTAATCAGAAGTAAGTCTCATATTGATCAAGCATTGTAATTCTACTTATAGGTACAGAACTCATTCTTTTCTTGAGTATTTGATATTTTCTTTCCAGCAGTGCTGGCCTAATTCTAATATCCCTCTAGCAATAACAGTTCTCATATTTAATGTGCATTTGCCTCACCAGGGAGTTGTTCAAACTCTAAACATAACCTCCACCTAGGCATTAAAATTTACAAGATCTAGTGGGAAATTTGAATTTCTATTTTATCAATTGTCAATTGAGCTCTAAGGACAAAACTAAAACCAACAACAACAGATGGGATTGTAATTCTATACATTTGGATCGAGAAAAGTCACTGATATGCATCAAATCTGATGAAGTATCATGGCAAATTATCATCTTGAATATGTGGATGTTCCATAGGCTCCACAATGGCTAAGGGGAAAGTGGGCTATCAAAAGGAGCAATAAAATTGTTGACTCAAACTCACCCCTACTAAATCAATATTCATATTAATTCATGTGATTCTTATGGTTCAGTAATGATTATCCTAGATAGCCTCCTAAATGTCAACAGGAACAAAACATGTCTGGAGAAGTAAGTCACAAGCAATGCCACACCAGTTTGGAATTATGATTAATAGGGTGGTATTTATTTAAAGGGGAAAAACTTACCGATCACAGCCCTCTGCACAACCAGGAAGGGAGCAGGAAGTGAGAGAGCGCGGAGAGGGAAGTTGCTGCTTTTTTAAAGGGAGAGAGACTAATGGGCTGGTATCTCAGCAGCTATAGGCTGGAGGAGCGGGAGGCCCTCCCGCAACACATGTCTCAGAATTTGGTATCTGGGTTCATTCTTTTATCATTATTTATTTTAGAATTTCATATATGATCATTATATTTATATCATTTTTACCCTTCCCCTGTGCCCCACAATTCCTTCTCAAATTCATGATCTCTTCTTTAATTATGATTGTTATATACAGTTTCTGGACTCCATTTAGTGTTGCTTGTATTTATCTGTGTTTAGAGAAGATTCTCTCACCCTTTTCCCCTGCTTCCCTTTTACTTTCCTGGTGTCTCTGGTTACTCCAGGTTATCTCCAGCTTACCTGAGGTTGCTCACATCTAAAGATTCTGAGATAGCAACCACAAATAAAAGAAGCGGTGTTTGTCTTTCGGAGTATAGGTTGTATCCATCAGTAGAATATTTTCTATACCCATCCTTCTACAGGCAAATTTCATGAATTCAGTTTTCTTTGAAGCTGAATAGAATTCCATTGTGCATTTGTACCACACTTGCCTTATCCATTCATCAGTTTCAAGACATTTACCTTGTTTGAATCCCCTAGATATTGTGAATAGAACAGAAAAACAATGCTGAGCGGGTTTCTTCAGAGTTGATGTCATGTTCTTTGGGCATATGGCAAGAAATGACATAACTGGGTTGTATGATAGATTTCTTTTTAGCTTTTGGAGAATTATCCACATTGATTTCTACAATGACCCCCACCAGTGTGCAATGCTAACCATCAGTAAAAAAAACTCCCTTTCTCCTATACCCTCACAAGCATGTTTTTGTTTTGTTTTGTTTTTCTGTTTCTGTTTTTTTTTGTGTGTGGGGGAGTTGTTTTTTACTTAGCCATTATGACCAAAGTTAAATTAAATTTCAAAGTACTTTTCATTTTCCTAATTGCTCAAGACGTTGAACACTTTTAATTTTTGCCATTTTCATTTCTCTTTCTTATTAGTGATTTTTTCATTTAGTTTCCATCCCAACCACAGTTTCTCCTCCCTCCCCTCCCTTTGTCCTCCATCCTCCACCTCTGCTACCCTTCCCTCATCCACTCATTTGACTTTTCCATTCACCAAGGGGCAGGCAGGCAAGACCAAGCTCCTCCTCACTGCATCAAGGCTGGGTAAGGCAACCCTGCACAGGAATAGGTTCCCAAAAGCCAGCTCAAACACCAGGGACAAGTCCTGATATCACAGCTAGGAGGCCCACAAACAGTCCACAAATGCAAAAGGCCTAGGTAAGTTCCATGCAGGCTCCCTAGTTGGTGGTCCGGAGCTCACATGAGATCAGGTCACTGTCTCTATGGCTTCTTTAAAGGCTTTCCATTATTTTTTTTGCCTTAGGGGATTTTGATAAAATATAGAAGTGACATACACTTAAGAGAACTCTCTATATTCTATTTACCCAAGGGTAATAGTAGAAAAACAAGAACACTCAAAGTTTATTGTGGGGGCCCAAGAATGTGAACATTTTCCACCTTGTCTAAAGGTCAGAGAGTCTGAGTTTGCTCAAAGTTGTTGACAACAACTGTGTCTCCACACCCTGACCTAGGGTGTGGTTGCTTGGTGTTTGGGACATCAAGATGGCCTATAGGGGTAGATCCACTTCACTCTGACCAAAGTTCAGAGAATTCAAACATATTTTTGCTCTTTCTTTTGAAATAGGAGGCTTGACGTAGATAGTGGCTGCCTTCAGGTACTTGGTTTAGGGTAGGTTCACTGCCTAAACAACAAAATACTTTTCTCAAGAAACAATGACTTGATGCCTCAAAGTTTTGAAGCTGGTAATTATTCTAGTTGTCCTTTGTTTCATGCCAAAGCAGTCCTTTGCTCTCTTCTCCCCTTTTGTACTGTAAAAGTGTGTGGAAAATTAAACATGGGCAAACTCAGAACTCAGTTTGCAGGAGGCACTGAGTGGCTCTCCTGATGTTATACTATGTCTCTGTGATTCTTTCTTATCTCTGCTTTTGCTATTTAACTTTTCTAATCATCAAGCCCCTACCCTGGAACATATGAATCCGCTGTGAAGCACAGCAAAAGAGCACCGGACAGAAATCTCAAGGTCCAAATCAGGAGCAGAAGGAGGGGGAGCACGAGCAAGGAACTCAGGACCGCGAGGGGTACACCCACACACTGAGACAATGGGGATGATCTTTCGGGAATTCACCAAGACCAGCTAGCCTGGGTCTGAAAAAGCCGGACTTACATAGCAGACAATGAGGACTACTGAGAACTCAAGAACAATGGCAATGGGTTTTTGATCCTACTGCACGTACTGGCTTTGGGGGAGCCTAGGCAGTTTGGATGCTCAACTTACTAAACCTGGATGGAGGTGGGCGGTCCTTGGACTTCCCACAGGTCAGGGAACCCTGATTGCTCTTCAAGCTGATGAGGGAGAGGGACTTGATTGGGGGAGGGGGAGGGAAATGGGAGGCGGTGGTGGGGAGGAGGCAGAAATCCTTAATAAATAAATAAATTAAAAAAAAATAAAAAAATGAAAAAAAAAATAAAAATTGAGCTAAGGAAAAAAAAAGTCACCACAAAAAGGAGGCACTGGACAGCTTGTAGAGTTGAATCTACAAGTTTAACTTTCTGAAGGCAGACAGAATGATAGTTAGAAAGATTAACAAGGCCGGTCATGGTAGAGTATACCTTTAATCCTAGCACTCTGCAGACAGAGGAAGGTGATTGTATAATTTTTCAGTACAGTCATTCTATATAGTGACTACTAGGCCACCAAGAATGAATCCCTGTCTCAAACAACAACAACAAAGATTATTATTCAGGTGAGCAAAGTATGTTCGAACTTCATTCAGGGAAATCATGCCCGCACAAATTCAAGTTCTGGTACAGTTGCATGCATTTATTGCCTGAAAACTACAGGCTCTCTAAGGAGTTCCTCCTATAATGTAACCCTTCAAAATAACCACAGCATCCCTTTGTTCTGTTCGAGCAGGGTCTTCCTTCTATTGATTTTAGCATTGCTCAAGTTGCTTTCCAGGTAAGAGCGGGAACTTCCACTCTTGTGTTACAGAATCCAGAGGCAGGATGGCATAAATATGAAAGTAGACAACAAGCTGAATATGTTTCTCTGTGTCGTCCTGTGCTTAAAGAGAGTGGGCAGAAAGAGAGCATCAAGAGAAGTTCACACATTTGTCTTATGCTGGGCCGTGCTTCTTGCTCTGCCTTTTTCCTGTCAAATGGCTCATGCCAAAAGATGACAGCAAAGCTATGCAGGACTATTGTGGTTGATTTTCTTGAGTTAATGAATACCATGCTCAGTGTTTTTGTTCTCAGTTTGGACTTTTGTTACTATTGTTTTTGTTTTGGAAGAACCTAAGATTACGGAGAGTTAAATGTAACAATATGTAAATGTTCCTAGGAAGTTTTACAGGGTATATTGTATCACCAATTGTTCTTCTTTCTCCCATGCATTGTTTGAATTAAGCGATGATAAAAATATCGTGTGAAAGATTAATGAGGCTGGGCATGTTGGCTCATGGCTATATTTGCCAAACTCTTTGGTGCAGATAGAAAATGGTGAGTTTATGGTCACTCTACATAGTGAGGTTCTATATAAAGAATAGGTAAGTCTAGGGTTTTTCTCGGCTTATGGAATGATTGCATAGCATAGATCAATCTGAGGATTTGATTCCTAGCATGACAAAAACTGGGAATTGTGGTACCTTAGTCCTATCACTTAGAGGTGGAGGCAGAAGGATTAAAAGTGAGTTCAAGGTCATCCTTAGCTATATGGTAAATTATAAGCTACATGAGATCATTCTTACAATTTATCAACTAAAATAATCAAAAAGTGATATGCCTTTTGAGGCTCACTAGAAGAACTAGAGCTAAGGTATTGATTTAACTACTCCTAATCCTAATCCAATTTCTCTTTAATTTAAATTTAATTTAAAGTTACATAGAACTCAGGACATAGAACTCAGTTTTGATAATGGGGCAAGGGAATTCTTTTTCTTTCTTTCTCTTTCTTTTCTTCTTCTTCTTCTTCTTCTTCTTCTTCTTCTTCTTCTTCTTCTTCTTCTTCTTCTTCTTCTCTTCTTTGTTTTTTTTATTTTATTTTTTTGGTGGTTTTTTTTGAGACAGAGTTTCTCTGTAGCTTTGGAGTCTGTCCTAGAACTAGCTCTTGTAAACCAGGTTGGCCTTGAACTCCCACAGAGATCCGCCTGCCTCTGCCTCCTGAATGTTGGGATTAAAGGTGTATATCACCATGCCCAGAAGTAAAAAACTATGTTTATATAAAAAGTAGACAATAGTAGCATTTTATTGATGGAGGAGGGTCATATTTCTATCTGTTGCTTTCATTGGTTAATTAATAAAGAAACTGCTTGGCCTTTGATAGGACAGAAAATTAGGTAGGCGGAGTAAACAGAACAGAATGCTGGAAGAAAGAAGCCGAGTCAGGCAGTCACCATAAGCTCTCCTCTCCAAGATGGATGCCCATTAGACTCGTCCCGGTAAGTTACACTCAAGTGACAATACGGATATTAGAAATGGGTTAGATCAATATGTAAAAGCTAGCCAATAAGAGGTTATAACTAATGGGCCAGACAGTGTTTAAAAGAATACAGTTTCCATGTAATTATTTCAGGTATAAAGCTAGCCGTGCAGGCGGCTGGGTGCCAGGAACATAGCCATCCGCTCCAATTACAACAAAGTGGCACCCAACATGGTAACAAACTCACGCTCCAATTACAACATTTTATAAATATAAAGTTAGTTTCTAAATCTCTAACTCTTATAAAATGTCTAGTTTCTCTTTCCCAGTCTGGACTTCCTTTGCCTACAGAAGAATGTTCCATGCTGTTCTTAATTATATGTGTGTGTGTGTGTGTGTGTGTGTGTGTGTGTGTACATATATATATGTGTGTGTGTGTGTGTATACGTATGTACTTTTATACCATCATTCATCATTTTTCCATAGTGGATAAATCTTTCTGCTTAAACATAGGGTTGATACTAATCTTCAATTATCAATAAACATGTTGTTATGAACCTCCAAATAGATGTTCCTGATTTATTTAATTAGGTTTACATGCCTCAGGAATTTGTTCCCGATACTATGGTTGATAAATCAAATCCAAGCATTACTCATGGGAGTGATAACTGTGATTATAAAAAGCTATAATATTCTATACAAAACTATATTGTCTTAATCACAGTCCATGTGCCACAGTCCGTACTGAAAGATATACTTTGTGAGAAATTCTTATATTTAAATTTAATTAATCATTTTTTATCAAGTGTGTTTATCGCGGTGGGTGAACACACATAGTCCAGGATCTAAACATGAAGGTCTGAGGACAGCTTGTGGCAGCTGGTTCTTTACCCCCAACCCCCCAATGTGTGGGGTGCCTGAAATCTGAACTCAGATCATCAGTCTTGGCAGCAAGTGCCATAACTTGTCATGCCATTTTATTCTTCCATATTTAAAACTGTACAGCAAAACTATTTGTAGTATTCAAAGATATATAATTAGATTAAATGAATAAATGATAGCATAATGAATTTAATATCTATGTGCCTTATTCAAATTTATACATGTAGAATTTCATAAACATAATGATGAATGCAGTTCATGTGAATCAGGCCTGATAATGCACACCTGTAATCCTGTTATTTGGGAAATAGAGGCAAGAGGATCAGGAATTTATAATAATTTATAATAATTCTCAGCTATACAGTAGCATAGAGGCCAGAATACAAGAGAACTTGATTTAACATCCCTCTCAAAAGATAAACCCAAGGCCGGGCGGTGGTGGTGCACGCCTTTAATCCCAGCACTTGGGAGGCAGAGGCAGGCTGATCTCTGTGATTTCAAAGCCAGCCTGGTTTATAAGGGCTAGTTCCAGGACAGGCTTTAAAATCTACAGACAAACCCTGTCTCAAAAACAAAACAACAACAACAAAAAGATCAATGCAAAAAACACTTTTTTGGGCCTTTCTCTGTAACCTTGTAAAGAAAGGGTTCTAAAACATAAGAATAGGCATTAAGTGGAGCAAGAGACAGCTTCTTGATAATATTCATTGGTATCCTATTCTCAATTGGGATAATTTACTGTGAAGATATAAGGTTGGTATTTTTGTTGTTGTTGCATTTTATTTTACTATTCCAAAATTTTTTTATGAAGTGAGAAATATGTCCATATAAAACTACTGTCATTGGTCTTGATTTCATGTGTCTTTACTTCTACTTCTTGGAAGATAAGGGAAGGCATATTGGTTCAAGGCCAGCCAGGGCTACTTGAGACCATGTGTCAAAGCAGCCTAAATATAAAATGTCTTACACCTGCTTAATGATTCATAGTTATGTTTATGCTTTCTCATAACTGTTTTAAATTGTGTTGCTCTTTGATGTCTTTTTTCAAACATGATGATTAAGCAGCTCGTTAAAAAGTGATCCCAAATGTGACCACTTCCATCACCACCACAAAACCCCCAAATAGTCGATGTTTCTTCAAGAAGACACCCACAACCTTACTGCTGAGTGTTTCTCTTCATTCCTGAGCTCCTCTTTTTTTTCATACCCGTGCTTAAAATCTATGTTAAAAGGAACTTCTAATATACTCCAGATTTTCTTTACAGTGAAAAATACAACTTGGGGCTGAGAAATGATTCCGTGGTTGGGAGGACTGGCTGTTTAGGTCGGTTTGATTTCCAACACCTACATAGCAGCTCACACTTCAGTCCTAGGGAATTTGACTTCTTCTAGTTTCTACAGGATCAAGGCACACATGCAGTTCACCTGGATGTGTACAGGTAAATAATACCTGAACACATAAAATTAAAATTTTAATAACAAAAGCCCTGAGACAGGGTCATTATGACTAGAAGTGTGGGGGCTGAATAAAAGGTAAAAATGCTTCCAAAGACCCCAACAAATTCTTGGGGTTTATAGACATGTGTCAACATGCTTCAGTGCATCCCATTCATTAGTACCACAAATTCTCCTTTGTCCTGTAAAAGTAAACCTAACATTGACTATATTGTTCTGGCATGTGTAGTAATTCTTCTTTCAGTAGTGTGTAGTTTGAAGCTGGGTACAGACTACACTTCTATAATCCTAGAGTTTGTGGTTATAGTATAGGATGATCAGTAGACTAAAGTTGATGTGAGCTGAATAAGGAGAACTTTTTTGAAAAAATAATTTGGTGCCATAAATCAGAAAAAAGATGTCTTACTTAGTGTTTGAAATTTCTCAGGTAAAATTTTAGTCATTCAGTAGTTTCTCACACACACACACACACACACACACACACACACACTACGTGATTACATGCACATATACATACACATTTTTGACTACTCTATGGCTATCCATGGAAAAGTGACTGTGAGTGTTTAGACACTTCGTTGTCTGTGTGCATGTTGGGTAAGTTTCATATGTGAAGAAAATATCACCATTTTCTTCTTTGGAGTTTTAATTTATCAGAATTTCAATGTTGGTTTAATGGGGTGGTTTATTTGAAGTATAGATAGAAGGGTTGGTGAAATACATGTGCTTTGTATTAAGAGGTCATTTTCTGTGAATACTTTACAAGAAGCTCCCTAAAGGGCTCTTTTTTCCCAGTTTAGGATGCCAGACAGATGAAAATATTTTAGCCTGGATCAAGACTCTGAACTAAGATTTTGGGATATCAGAACCAAAGAAGATAGGGGCCAGGAGGCATCACTATTTATAAACATATTATTTTCAGAATGTGTAGAAATCTGAAAGAAAATAACAAATGGAGTTTTAAGGAAGATGTTTTGTAGTCTTATTTATTTATTTCAGGCTGCCAATCATATCTCTAAGAGACCTTTAAAGTTTGTTGTTTGATATTTATTTCTTTATTTTGTTTGGGGGAAAGTAGGGTGTGTATATAGAGAAATTTGATAAGAATTGGTTCTTTTCTATCAAGTAGGTCCAGGGATTAATTTCAGGTTGTCAGTTTGGCAGCAAGGGCCTTTACCCACTGAGCTATATTTCAAGGCTCTCCCAAGAGACCTTTGAAAACAGTGGAGATTAATCCAGCATGATGGGTCACTAGATAAAACACTTGTTACCCAGCTTCATGAATGGAGTTTAATCTCTAGAACCCACAAGCTAGAAGCAAAGAATAGACTTCCATAAGTTATCCTCTGGTTTCCACAAATCATCTATGACATACTTGTCAATGAAAATATATACCACCATACACTCACACACACAAACACACACACAAATAAGCAAATAAATGCTATAAAAACAAACAAGACAGAAAATGGAGAATTAAAAAGGCAACCTAAAATGAATTTATACATTGGAATGGTCTTGTTCCTAGAAAATGTCAGCTAGAAGAATTAAAAATTTGGTTATGACAACAATGGTGGCACTAGCCTTCAATCCCAGTACTCATATGGCAGAGGGAGGCAGATCTGAGAGTTTCAGGCCAGCCTGTTCTACAAAACCAGTTCTAGGATAGTTAAGACTATGCAGAGAAATGCTGTCTTGAAACGTCACCCCCACCAAAAAAAAAAAAAGAATAAAAATTTTGTCATTTGAATATAATGTCTCACTGAAGATTAACCTGAAGCTTCAAAGATTGGATAATTAATAAATTTTCTGTCAAAGGTGCTTAAAGTTTTATTGTAAAGCTCTTATAAGAGAAGTCCCAATGTCCGTCTGACATCCAGAGTTGGGATCTAAGGCTAGCCCTTTGTTGACTTTCAGAAAACCTAGAGTCCTTAAGTATGGTAAAGAGTGACGTGGTTGAGAAGGAGAATGTTTTGTTATTGTTGCTTTTCAATTTTTTGGTATTCATTTATTTAATTTACACCTTGGGTACAATTTCCCCTCCCTTCTTACCTCCCAGATATTTCTCCTGATACCTCTTTTTCCCACTCCCCAATCCACTCTTCCTCTCCTTAGGAAAGGGGAGGTCTCCCATGAATGTCAACAAAACTTGACATATCAGGAAGGGAATGAGATTAGAACACTGTACCAGTTCGGATCCCTGAAGAAGTAATAGTAGTTGCCAAGAAATTGGGAACCAAACAACCGGATGTACTTTCTGTATCTATTAAAGTTTTTTGTGAGAACTTTACAAATGAGCCCTGCATTTATGTCATTCCTGACCTTCCCTGACACCCTTTTCCAAAATTCATGACCTCTTTATTGTGTGTCTGTCTGTCTGTCTATCTATCTGTCTATCTATCTATCTATCTATCTATCTATCTATCTATCTATCTATCTATCTATCATCTATCTATCTAATATGAGACTAGATCCACTTATGAACCCAGACCAGTCTACATCCTTCTGCCTTATGCCCATCCCACTACAAATAAGTACTGTTATTACAGGTATGCGTCACCAAGTCTAGATCACCCATGTGCTATTATTAACAGAATTTGTTGCAGCTAAAAGCATTAATTATTTCTTAAACGAACCTCTCCACTGATGCCCATGTTTAATAGATGACCTTACTCCCAGGTGGCCCCAGGAAAACATGGAGAGGGAAAGAGAAAGAAGGGGAGACCATGCAAAACCCAGAGACTGTGTGTTCATTCTTTGGGGGGTAGTTTAAATAGCCTGTGGGAGTGGTCCTGACCTTCCCTGGGGAGGGGCTACTGTTTGGTGGGCATTTTTGACCCTTCCTGGGAAGGGGGGGGTCACCATTTGGCAGGCTTTCTCAGAGGTGGAGTTTGGATTGAGACAAATCCCAGGGGAGGAAACTTATGCCAGGAGTTGGGGTAAAGCTCCCAGGCAAACAATCTAGACTTTTTGTACAAAAGGGTGCCAGGGAGCAGATGTAAGGCTTCCAATCAAACAAGAAGATCATACCAGAGGCGATAGTATAAACCTGTGATTCCAACCTTTCCCAAGTGCTGGAGTTAAAAACAAGTGCCACAATGCTCAGCTCTTTGATTTTAGTTTTTATCATAGTCAAATTCACATTAAGTAAAAATATCTTGATCATTTTAAGAATACAGCACAGTAACATGAAATACATAGACATTATTGTGCAACTATCACCACCATCTATCTCTAGAAACTGATACTATTTTTAAAATTGATGTTGGGGAGTTTTAATTGTTGTGGAGACAGAGTATTCCTACGGCCTGGAGCTTATTGTTTGTTACAAACTTGTATGACATTCCTGCTTTCTCCTCCCAAGTACTGGGATTGTAAGCATATACCACCACGCATATCTTCAGGCCATGAAAAGTCCCATTTTATCTGTTAGCTCTATGATATGCCTCAAATTAGTGTTCATAACCTTAATTCCAGACTCAGGAAGCAAAAGCAAGTAGATCTCAGGGTGTCTGAGACCAGCTCTATATTGTGAATTTCAGGACAGCCATGTCTAACCCTATCTCAGAAAAATATATAGTAGGATCCCATAGCGTTCATTTTTTATTTTTGAACCTTTTCACTTTGGATAGTAAGCTTATGACTTTTCTGTGCAGTAGGATTTCTCAGGTGTTTTTCAGTCTAAATGTGAGCAATGTCCCACTGGATGTATATACCATTTTGTCCCCCATCTGTCTGTGAATTCTTGGGCGACTTCTAGTTGTGCTGATTGATGTTACTGAGAGTGTAGGTAGACAAAGAGGTATGCAGTTCCCTGCTCTCAGTGCTGATGGGTACACACTCAGAATACAGAAATCTCTGATTCATCTTAATGTTCAGGCCTCACATCTTATTAAAAAAAGAGACTGAGTGAGTACACAGACAATCCATGGTCATGGAAATAAAATTCTTATTACTTGACATCTTCCTGCAGTTCTCCTGCTAGGACGTGACACAGCATTGTGTAATAGCGCATGACGTGATGAGCACCTGGTTTTGGAATGGGAAGAAAAGGTAGCCCAACGTCTTTCGGGTGTCTTTAACATTCCATGGTTCCAGGGGAAAGGTAGGCAAGACACAGTAAGCTGTCTGTGATTGGCTAGCTGGAATCTCCAGCAGATGCACCTAGATGGTATGTAAGATACTTCCCCCTAACGTGCGTCATTCCCTTTTCTCCAGAAATCAGGTGAAATTCCATTGGCTCACTAACGTTTGTACAAGTTCCATGGGGCTTTAGTCATAAGTTTAACACAGTTCTCTATGCGGGTTCACATATTTCGGACTTCCTTTGTAGGGGGTCAGTTAATTAAAAACCCAGGCTAAACCAGAGTAATTGTTCTCTTGTTTGGTAGATCTACCCTTCAAAACTGACAAGGAGCTAGCAGATCACCTCACTTCCAGCATCTGCTTCTTTTTAAGTTCCTTTTGTTTAAAATAATCAGCTAGCCATACCACATGCTTTGGATTACTTTGTGAGAAGCCATTGCAAACCAAAGCACAAAGCTAGGGGTGGCATTACAAATTATTCATCCCCCCACATTTTGAACGCAGAGGCAGACAGGTCTGCAGACCTAGTTTCTGGAAAGCCAGGGCCACACTGGGAAACCCTCTCTCTCAAAACACACACACACACACACACACACACACACACACACACACATACACACACAAAAACCCCACAAAAACAAACAAAGAATACTTATATTGGTAGGCATGGTAGTATACAACTTTAATCTTAGCAGTTGGGAGGCAGAGCAGGCAAAATTTTGTAAATCCAAGGCCAGCATGTGAACACCAGGCCAGTCAGTGCTACCTGAAGAACTCTGTCTTAAAAACAAAAAATTATCTTGAACCTCCTTAATTACTTAGGAGTGAATGGTTCTTGATCTCTAGGAGTAAATTTGCTAATTAGGAAAGGGAATGGCTACAACACAGCAAGTCTCAGGGTTATTACAGGGACTGTTAATAAGGTTTCTAGATGAATACCTAGTGTTTTAGTAGCAAGAGAGACATGTGGTTATAGGAAAATGTCAGATTTCACATCACCCAGAAGGCATGTTTCAATTCATTTAGTCCCTTTTGGTTTGCTTAGAAGATGTCTTCTGTGTCACAAATTGGTCCCATCCTCCCTGTGTAGCAAGGGTAACCTAGGACATTTGATCCACCTGTCTATATCTTCTAAGTGCTAGGATAATATTTGTGTCCTATCATGTCTGGTTTATGTCAGGGTAACCTAGGACATTTGATCCACCTGTCTATATCTTCTAAGTGCTAGGATAATATTTGTATCCTATCATGTCTGGTTTATGTGGTGCTGTAGATCAAACAGGGGACTTCGTACAAACCTGGACATCATAGTAAAACTCTTCCTATTGTTTTTTGTATTTTAGATGGAGATTAGCTATGCAACTGTCGCTGGCCTAGAACATGCTATGTAGATCAGGCTAGACTCAAACTCACAGATGTCCACCAGCCTCTGATAATGAAGTCCTGAAATTAAAGATGTATGGTACAACTGGCCTTTTTATTTTATTCATTGATTGATTTTCTTACTTTTTGAGATAAGGTATATAACACCAGTTTTCAGGGAACTTACCATATAGACAAAATGTCTTTGAACTGATGCCTGTCTCTACCTCTAAGAACTAGGATCGTAGGTTTACAATTCAGCCTGAGCATTGTGGCTTATGACTACCATGAACATGTTTGCTACAAATTGATTAACATTATTCTGCATGGATAGATATTTGTATTTCAATTTGGGATGTAGTATAGAGTTCTTTTGATTATTGTTCAGTTTTGATTATTATTGTTATTGTCCGTTCATAGTCTTCAAATCCCTACAGGCCTATATAGTCTCTCATGCACAGTCTGTAATCGCCATCTTTCTTGGTGCTAGGTTTAGAGGTATGTGCCATACGTTTCCCCTAGCTGAACTTTAGTTCTTTTTTCATCAGAGAGTCACTGCGTTCTTCAAGTTTGGCTGGTGCCGGGCAATGGTGGCGCACGCCTTTAATCCCATCACTCGGGAGGCAGAGGCAGGCGGATCTCTGGGAGTTCGAGGCCAGCCTGGTCTACAGAGCTAGTTCCAGGACAGGTTCCAAAGCCACAGAGAAACCCTATCTGGAAAAAAAAAAAACAAACAAACAAAAAAAAGTTTGGCTGGTACTCATAGAAATTAGCCTGCATTGGTCACCCAAGAGTTAGCCTTATAGGATGAACTACAATGACTAGCTTGAAACATAGGTCTTAATGCAACATAATGGTTAGTTTTTCAGCATTGACAAAGTCATGGTCAAAGTCACTTTGTTTGGTGATTTTGAGGACAGCCTCACTCTGTTTTCCAATTTGAGCTGGAACATACTGTTTTGCTCAAGGACATCAACAATTCATGGTAAACATCCTGCCTCCTGTTCCTGAGATAATAGGAATGAACCACTGTTTTTAGTCTAAGGTGGCCTCGTTACTTTAAATTCTTTTCCGCTTACAGTAAGTTTTCAGGTCTTAGGTCTTAGTCATACTCAGGTGCACTAAATTGCCACTCCACCCCCAAGGGACTTGCGTGTTAGCATATCTATATTGCCAGGACTGGGAATCACAGTAGGAATCTGAGGCCAGTCTGGTCATTGTAGCAAGTTACAGGCCATTGAGAGCCACATGCTGAGACCCTACATAAACAACAGAAAAACAATGGATGGGGTTTTACTTTGAAGTCGAGACTTGCAAAGTTTGCTGATTTCCAGCACCACTTAATTCCTGATTTCGTTTAGCATAGTCTACGTGGTGGTGGATTCCAATCTAGGACAGAGCCTGTCTCAAAATCTCCCCCACCTGGGAAAATTAAAACAACCCCCAGCTAGAGAAACAGAGGATTTTCCAAGCACACCTGGCTTGGATTAAGACCCTGAATAAGAAAAGCAATACCAAAATTTACCCCCAACCAAGATACGATTGTCTTTTTTATTTTTCCCTAAGCACTCTCAAATTGTGTTTTTTCATTTGCGTTTCCGTGTGTTTATCTGATTGACAGTTTTTAAATTTTATTTTGTGAGGACTTCCATTTGAATGCTTTCCCTTTGACAAAAACAGGGATGATTTGAGTTTATGACTTTGTTGAATATTCTGAAAATTAAACCCTAATCTGTTTTTTTTTCTTTTTTGGCAAATGATTTCTTCCAGCCTACTTTGCTTTTCCCCCACTTTCTGAAGAGTGTCCTTTGAAACAAAATCTCTTATGTAACTCACGAAATCTCACTTACCTCTTATTTTTTATTGTTTTTGTTTTACCTGAAATATCTAATAATCTGTGATCAGAAATGTATACTGATTTTCTTCTAAGTTACTCATATTTTAAATTCTACAGGCATTATCAATTTTAGTGTCTGTATTTAATGTAATGTAGGAATCTTGATCAGATTTTGCAAGTTTTCTATTGTCAATGCTATTAAAATATTACTTGTGTCAGATTTTATGTCCTAAAAGTTTATAAACTATATCCCTAACAGTTTGACATTAGAGTGAATTGCTTATGTTTGAAGTGATCAAATGATTGGAGATACAGTAGCATCTAGTAATCTATTCAGATAAATTGGACTGACAAATCTTATTGTTTCTTATTTACTGTTATAGTAAAGAATATGCCAACGCAGGCCTATAATTAATATGTTTTTATTTTCAAAGCAATCAGTGAGTCAAACTTCATGTTTTTTGTGCTGTTTACAAGGTTCCTTGGGCCTTTTCTGGAATCTAAAATCTTTTTCTTTATTTCTTTTACAAAATATAAACCTAGAACACATTGGCCAAGTATCACAAATATATTTTAAATCGAGAGAGAATAAATTCAAAGGTGTGAATTTTGACTCCATGAACACATCTCCATGGTTACTTTTAGTTACTTTTTCATTTTATTTTGTAAGTTGTTCCTAATATAGTCAACATTCAAAATAACTTCATATACAAAATAGTTAAGAATAATAAAAGTGTTAATTAGATTAAAATAATAAATATTGTTTGGAAGTGCTTTGATAAATCTGAGATTTCATTACTGGTAAGCAAATGATTTACATAATCACCTCTGTATACTGACAATTTTGTATCACTCAATCTAGTAGGTTATTATTTACATCAGGAAGCTGTAACCTTTTTGCTTGTATGTAAATAAATTTCTTCACCTGTTTTTAAAAGTTCAGGTTGTTGTTGAGGTGAAAACTGACTGTCATTCAAGCTGAAAATAGGAAATCAGGGAATGGAATTGTAGCCCCCTGGGGAGAGAACATTAGCTACACATATCCATTAGAATACCTCACTAACAGTTCGGACAGGTGGTCAACAAGAAAGTCTACAGTTATGTTAAACATTGTGTAATGTAGCTTCCTTGGTTTTCTGTGCTTGGCATTTTTTTCCCTAAACAATAAAATACCTGCATATTGAAGCTAACAGCAGAACAATGCTTTAATCCCAGCACTCAGGAGGCACAGGCAGTAAGATTTCTGAGTTTGACGTGAGTGCCACCTACAGACCGTGTTCTAAAGCTACACAGAAAAACAGTCTCCAAAAGCCCAAACCGAAAGAAAAGGGCGGGGGTGTGTGTGTGTGTAATTTTCTGTACAGGGTGTGTTCTCTAAATTATCATTCTAAAAATATGTCTCAATATGTGGCATGTAATCACATATAGCAAAAAACCTTGATGTTTTAAAATCATGTTTTATCGCTCAGTGATGCTTGCTTGCAACCACTACGGAACGAAAAATTATTCTTTATTTTAAACATATTTAAAAACAGGTACTTGTGGCCAATAGCCCATGTTGACAGCTATTTTATCAAAATATTCGCTCAAGTTACTATCGTAGGAATGCTCGGGGACCGGTAGCCATTTCTTTGCAGGTCATTGGGGTCAGGCAGTGGAATCCCTGCACTGCGGCAAACTATGTGCGCATGTGTGGTCATTGGCTGTGATGCGCATGCGTTGCGTTGGGCTCTGCGTGATAAGACGGAGCCGCTGCGGCAAGTCTGGCGCAGAAGAAGGGAGGCAGCTGGAGATGTCAGACGCTACCTTCTGAGGAGCGACTCGTAACGCGATGGAGCGAGGAAGGTCAGCTGGGCCCGTGGCGCTTTTAGCTTGTGAGGCTGTTGCATTTTTACCAAAATATTCTAGTTTTGGGAGAAATATTTCTTTTTGAGAATTAGAATTTTGGACCGATTAGACGGACTCATTTGGGTGGCGGGGCAATGTCAGGTCTGCGCTGTAAGGCGTTACCAGTGACTGTGGGCTCCGGGGTGAGGGAGCCGTGTTGCGGCAGGATTGTACTGCGCAATGGTGATCGAGGTCCGCGGTTGTCCGCGGTAGTCCGCAGTCATCCGCAATCTCTTGCCGCGGCCATGGGGGAAGGTGACCATGGTCCGCGGATGCGGCACCGGGAGAAGGTGAGCAGCATCCATGACTGCGACACAGGGTGGGGGAGGGGAGCGGGGTCCACGATCTGCGGCCCTGGGGGAAGGTGGGCAGGTTCCGCGATCCGTTGCCGCGGCACCGGGGGGAAGGTGACCATGGTCCGCAGATGCGGCACTGGGAGAAGGTGAGCAGCATCCATGACTGCGACACGGGGCAGGGGGAAAGGGAGCAGGGTCCGTGTTGCGAGGCACTGGGGAAAGGTGGACATGGTCGGAAGATGCAGCGCTGGGAGGTGAGCAGCGATCCTGACTGCGACGCAGGGCTGCGGGGGAGGGGAGCAGGGCCCGCGATCTCCTGCTGCGGCCCTAGTTAAGGCGAGCATGGTCCATGGACGCGGCAAGGAGTGGGGGTGGGGGAGTCCGGTCCGCTGTACGGTGAGCAGCCTTGGTACTAGGGGAAGATGAGCAGTGTCGGCAATTAGAGGCCGCGGCACTCGGGAAAGGATGCCCAGGATTAGGATCCGCGGCACTGGGGGAAGATGAGCCAGATCCATGACTGCAGCCCAGTGTAGGGGAGGAGGGGAGCAGGGTCTTCGATCTGTGTCACTACGGGAAGGATGCGCTGCATCCGCGACTGCGGCACAGGGTTGGGGGAGGGGAACAGCAGGGTCCGCGATCTGCGGCAGTGGGGAAAGATGAGCTTGTTCCGCTATCTGAGCCTGCGGCACTGATCGAAGGATGCGCAGGATCCATGACTGCGGCACAGGCGGGCCAAGGTGAGCGAGGGAGGGGGGAAGCGGACGGGGGAGTCCGCAATCCGCGGCACAGGGCAGGGGGAGGGGACCAGGGTCCGCGATCTGCTGCACTGGGTGAAGGTGATCACAGTCTGCGGCTAGTCGGTGGTTCGCCCGGTGACCGCCTCGGCTGCTTCAGTGTGCAGGTGGTTTTGTGCAAGATCCTTGTAGCTCAGAGAAGAGATGGCTGGCGTGGCCAGGTTGTGGCTGGCCAAAGTGCTTTTGTATCACGGTGGTATGGAGACTGCGTGGTTGCAGGTAGTTATAGGAAAATGTGTATTAGAACCGGGGTACCGGGCCGTGGGAAGGACCCTAGGAGCGCATTGGTTCTGTCAGGGTGTGGCCCTCACGGGGGGGGGTCTGCAGTGATGGATCTGTGGAATGATCCAGTGCTAGGGGGGAGGGGTGGGAACGGACCTTTCCGGACGGCCATACCTTCGTTTCCAGGTTTTTTTTTTTTTTTAATTTTCTTGCAGTCCCCTTTGTTAATCGGTGGCGTATTGTGTTTGTGTTGGTTCCTTTTGTAGAATTATTTTTTGCCTTCAGGAGAGTGAGTGGCGAAAGCCGCAGTGTTTTCTTGTTTATTTGGTCACTAAACACCCCTCACTGCAGGGGTTAATGTATGTAAAACTTGCTATAACCCAAACCAGGAACAGTAGCAGTGACAAAACCATGTGTCTTTTGGTTTTTATTCTTTTTTTCCTGGCATTCGGGATTGAATCTTTGCATGTCTTGGTATTATCAAGGGGTCGTGTCCAGTGTCAAACGCCATTGTGAGATTCCCTAAAGATGGCCGCTGCTGCAGAGGTGTTGGTGTGCGCAGGCGCGGCTGGTGGGGGGGGGAGGGAGAGCGGGGCAGCAGACCCCTCCCCACCTTGCTGCTTGTCACAGGGCGAGTCACCTGCTTGACAGTTCCGCAGTGTTAGAATTGCAGCCACACCCTCGTCTCAGGACCGCAGGGACAGAGCCTCCCTCAGGTGTCTTCTCCCACGCTCAGCGTCCTGCTGTGGGCACAGGAAAACCAGATGCGGTAGGGATGCCACGCACCTCCGCCTGCATGGAGGCCAGGAGGGAGTGGACCGCGGGATGGCGCAGCATTGGCGTGGAGAACCTGGCGGCCATATCCTTAACCTGCTGCATTAACAGCGCTTCTTTGCCCCTCCCTGCAGTGTCGCAATGTGGGGGGGGGATGCTGGTTTGCGCAGGTTCTTTCTCACAGGCTTGGTTCTGGGTTTTCTATTACCTTAAGCAATGGAAGGCATGTTGGGGGGAGGGAGTCTAGAGGTTTGTATGACGTATTCCGTATTCCTCTGGGTCAGCAAGCATCTTCGGTATCTGTTTTGCAGTAGAATGGTTGGTTATTACAGCCAGCTCAAGACCTGTTGGTGATGCCTTAAGATAGCCTTCCCTCCTGGGTAGGATAAATTTATATTTGAATTTATATTAACGCTCACGTATTATTTTTTAATACTTTTCTACTGTTCTGAATGAGATTTTCTATTTTTAAGGCAGATTGAATAATTCATAAAACAGCTTTTGGCTTTGTGTATTCCCTTTGATTTCTATTTTCCAGATATAAAAATTAACAGTTGCCTTAATGTGATATTTTGTCATCCATTCTTAATGCTTTGATAGTTTAATCTCTCTCGGTACATGGCTTAAGAGTTATTCCCCAAGGATAATTTTTATGCATGTATTAAATTAATGATATTTCTCACGATTTGAAATTGAAGCTACTCTGAAAATATGAAGGAATAATGAACCAAGTAACTGCATTGTTTATTTTACTAAACTTGTTTTTTAATTTGAGACAGGATTGCGATGTAATCCACATTCATTTCAGATATGGTATGTATCTCAGGCTGCCCTGGAGCTAGCTGGTGATCCAACCCTTTTTCTTCTGTAGTCCAGTGAACCACAGATGTGAGTGACTGCGCTTGGATTGGAATTTTTACATTAAAATATTTTTTTCCAGGATTTTTATGTACTTGCTTTACTTTTAGATCTTGTTTTCCTTCCCCACTATGAGTAGACTTATGTTTGTAATTTTTAAAAAGATAAATCTAGAAGATTAACCTTGTTTTATTTTTTTGTTTCTTCTGACAGTCTCTGTAGCCCAGGTTGCCCATGAACTTGTGATCTTCATACCTCAGGTGCCATACTTCAGGCAGTGAAATTACATTAACAATATTGTATGGAATATAACTTATTAAGTCTTTGTTAGGCCGTAGGAATATACTGCTTCTAGTATGTTTTGGCTCAGTTTCTGTTTGTGTCTTTATGAACTGCCTAATTTGGCCCACCATTTTGTAGATGATGAATCAGATACATTTGATTATGCCTTGTCTTAAGTAGTTAGCTTCTAATTTAAAGTTTATGTCTGAAATAGAATTTGCAGGTGACAGTGGACAGTGATTTGCCATAAAAAATTAATACTATGCACAAATTTCCCTTCACATTTGTTTTCCTTATGCATGTTGGCATAATTAGGCATTTTATAAAATGCTTTTGATATGAATGCCTACATCTGGCTACATTTGCACTAAGCCAGCATTTTCAAAAATAAACTTAGATGATTTGTATATAAAAGTTAGGTTTAGAAAATTGAAATAATAAAATAGTTTTGTATTGATGACTAAATGAATGAGCCATTTTCACACTGAGGAACTCATAGGAAATGGTAATAAACTAGAGACTTTTGACAATGTTCTTTGGGGTTATAATTTAATCCAACAATTATAGAATCGTCTTCCTGGCACTCACCTGTAACTCCTACCACTAAGGAGATTTATGTAGTAGAACCAGGAGATCAATGACATCTTTAGCTTCACAGTAAGTTTTAAGACAACGTAGGGTACATGAGAGACCTTTGTCTCAGAATAGTAAATTATCAAATAGATTTCTGTTACAGCCTGGATCAGTTCTCCATTTTCCTTTGTGTAAGTGAATGTACTGTAGTGTAAATGTCCATATCTGGTTTTATTTGTCCTTAGCAGACATTTAAAATTGCAGTTACTACCAACACTCTTAGTGAGGATAAATGTGATACTGGGTTGGTGTTTACTGTTCCATCACTGCAGTAGAATTGCAGGGTCACCAATCTAATGTCACTGGTCCTTTATTAATTACTCCAGGCTTAGTACAGCTTTGCATTTTCATTATATTTCCCCGCATCGTGCACGCTGTCATTATCAAATGATATCTCACAGTATTTACAACTTAATTTGTCTTATTAATGATATAACATGTATTTCATGCTGATTGGCCAACTAAATATGTTATCAGGAAACCCATTGAAAAGGCAGCTTTTTGTAATTTTTTTAATGTATGTAATTTAAAGATGTAATGAACTATTTTGCTCTGAGGTATGCCTGCCACCTGGAATGCCATGAATATTTATCCATCATTCCTGAAAGGTCCAGCTCCACTATTTTCTAATTATGTTTTGTTTTGCCCTAAAAAGTTAGATTTCAATCAATTACATAATTTACCATTTTTTCATTTGGGGACTATACCACTCTGCAGTCCAAGTTATTAATACCTGTAAGAATTTGGCCTTAGTGGTAGCAGGTATGTTTCATGCTACTATGCAATCTTAATTAAAATTCAGTTTCTTTGATTTGTTTATAATTTTATCGTGTGGAA
The DNA here is from genome assembly GCF_000317375.1 of Microtus ochrogaster. Lineage (NCBI taxonomy): Eukaryota > Metazoa > Chordata > Mammalia > Rodentia > Cricetidae > Microtus > Microtus ochrogaster. Next base: position 63,707 of record NW_004949231.1, on the reverse strand, counting down.
ATCTTAACATTAAATTTAAAAAAAATGTATTTGGATGTTTTGGCATTTCCAGTTCTAAACAGCAAAATAAACTGAATTGCTGGTAAAATGCTTAATCTAAAAATTTAGCTACTTTTAAATATAGATATGATTCAGAAAATTGGCATTCGGATTCTTCTATTAAGAATCATTCTTGACTTGTCAAAAGCCTTTCTATTTATCTCTTGGTTTCATATATCTAGTTTCTGTCTTAGGAACATTTCCTGCAGGTCCTAACATGGCCACCCTGATGCTGCTGTTCATGTGATTGACTGCACGGCCATTTTGTGAAGTGCTCCCAGCTACTTGATAGCATTTTGCATAAGCGACCCTCCTATTTCTTTATAAATCCCATGCCAGCTACATTTATGTAGAGGTTGATGTGGTGTCTGACATAGGGAGGGGCAGCCCACATGCTATGGCACATGTAGAGGTCCACATGGTTTTGTGGAGTAGGTTCTCTTCTACCTTTTCAAGGGTCCAGGGATCAGATTGTCATGTTTGTATTAGTGGCTGGCAATTGAGCTTTATATACTGAGCCATTTTTACCTGTCCTTTATTTTTTTAATGGAAGGATTCATGTAGGCTTAGACTGCTTTGAAGGTATCTGAGGTTGGTATCCTTGTCTTACTTCCTTAGCGCTGAGATTACAGGCATGTCCTGCCACCCCTGATGATGCCCTGATGGGAATTGAAGGTGGGACTTCCTGCTTCCTAGGCAAGAAATCTATAAATAATACATTTATTAAATTCTTCCTTTTCTGTTTCAGGGATCGCTTACACCTGAGAAGAACTACTGAACAGCACGTGCCAGAGGTGGAAGTCCAGGTCAAGCGTAGACGGACAGCCTCACTGAGCAATCAGGAGTATGTAAACTCTGGTTTTGTAATGAACCAAAATTACAATAGAGTGACGTAATGGAATACCCAATACAAAAGTTATAACAAAATACTGAAACTTGTAATTGTATTCTCACTTAAGTCAACATTATCATTTATTTAATTCATTTTTCTTGCACAGGGTCTGTCTGTGCAGCCCTGGCTGGCTTGAACTCACAGAGTCTGCCTCCACGACAGGAGTGCTAGATTTAAAAGCATGTGCCACCACCACGCATGGCTCTTTATCTCCTTTTTATGTAATTTGACTTTCCCCCTGGCATTTCAATTTTAAAAGTATTACTTCCTTTTTTCCCTCTTTATTTTTTTGCTGAGCAGGAATTAAAATTAGGGCAAGAGCTTTCTTTTTATTTCTTCACATGTGAGTTTTGCCTTTAGAATTTTATTCACTATATACCTGTTATTCATAAAGGAGTAATTTTAATAACTTATTTTTATTTTATGTGCATGTCTGTATGAGGATGTTGGGTCTTCTGCATTCCATTACAGACAGTTGAAAGCTTACTATGTGGATGCTGGGAATTAAACAAGAATCCTCTGGAGAGCAGTCAGTGCTCTTAATCCCTGAGCCATCTCTCTAGCCCTTATCTAGGTTATTTTATGATGTTCATTTTCTAGGATTTATTTATTTATTTATTTATTTATTTATTTATTTATTTATTTATTTGCTTTGTTTTTCAAGACAGGGATTCTTTGAGTAACAGCTCCATCTGTCCTGGAACTAGCTCTTGTGTACCAGACTGTCTTGAACGCACAGATCTGCTTTCCTCTGCTCCCACCACTGCCTGGCTCATTTTCTGTTCTTATAAATGCTTTTTTTCTGCATTGATAGGACATTAATTTACACAAACTTATTTTTGTTTTGAGACAGATAGTCTATGCTGCCCTTGACATCATCTCAAAGCAAAGTATGATCTTATGGTCAGATCATACTCTCAATATTAATGAGTTTTAAATGTATATTTACACATCACATGTATAAATATTGAAATTTATGTTTTAGGATGTCTGTTATTGACGTCTTTACCTATTTATATATCTATTTGTCTTGCTGTTCTATTTTTTTGATTGATTGATTGAAAGATTGATTTATCAATCAGTCTATTTATTGGATTGATGGGCTATTGGTTGATTGATTGACTAGCTTCTTGATCTATTTCTTGGCTTGCTGGTCTATTCATATTCATTTATTGGCTTGTTAATCTGACTTTCTGACCTATTTATCCATTTATTCATTATTCATAATTTATATATTCATGGCTTTCTGATATTAATTGATTGACTGATTTAACTGAGTGAGTGATTAACTCCTTGATTTATTTATTGGCTTGTTGATCTATCTATCTATCTATCTATCTATCTATCTATCTATCTATCTATCTATCTATCTATCTATCTATCTATATCTATCTACCTATCTACCTATCACCATCTTGAACTATTTGATGGGTTGCTGTTCTGTTGATTTAGCTTGTGGATCCATTTAATTAGCTTGCTAGTCTATTAATTTGCGTGCTTGATTGATTAGCTTCAAGTTCCCTTTTGGTTCATATACTACCTAACTGCAATGTTATATTTACTAACTAAATGGCTATCTTTTAAACTGTGTTAGCATTTTTCTGGTGATCTTTGATAAAATTAGGCTCTTATAGAATAAAAATGTCTGTTTTCATTCTTATTACTATCTACATTGATGAATGCCATTTTGTGATGTAAAAATATTGTGCTCTTGCCCTAGGTGCCACCTGTACCCACGTCGTGCTCAGCAGCAGCAGGTTCCTGTGGTGGATTTCCAGGCAGAACTGAGACAGGCTTTCTTAGCTGAGACACCAAGAGGTGGTTAAAGCAGTATTGAAACATCAAGGAGGTGGAAGTCAAGGAAAACAGGTTAGAGTTAATTCAAAAGTATAAACAAACAATAGGATATCTAGAGTTTAATTGATGCAGTTACCTTTTTAAGAGCTTTATATACACAATAACCTTTTTTAAAAGCTTTATATACACCAGCACTAGACACATCATACAGCAATTTTATACAATGAACATTTATTTATTATTTTTTATGCATTTCTTTTTTGAAACAGAGTTTCTCTGTATAACAATCCAAGTTGGCCTCAATCATTGGTAGACCATATGGCCTCAAATTCACTGAGGTCCACCTGCCTTGGCCTCCCAAGTACTAGGAATAAAGACTGTGCCACCACCATCTGACTCAATAATTAGATTTAAAAATATATGTATGTGTGTGGTATTTTGTTTGCATGTCTATGTACCGTGTATATAGAGTCCAGAGCAGGACCTCAGATCTAAACCCTGGAATTGGAAAGTGTCAGACTTTGTGTTGCCTGAAATTAAACTCAGGTCCTGTGGAAAACATGCTCTTGTTCTTTTTTAAAAAATAAAGTAACATTTATTTATTGTGTATATAGTGTTCTACCTTCATGTATCACCAGCTCTCCATACAGGTGTTGGTGAGCCACCAAATGGCTGTTGGGAAGGTTGACCTCAGGACCTGGATGAGCAGCCAATATTCTTAACAGCTGAACCATAGCTCCAGCTCAAGCTAGTGTTCTTTAAAAATATTTATTTATTATGTATACATTCTGCCTCCATGTATGCCCGCACGCCAGAAGAGGGTGCTAAATGTCATTACAGATGGTTGTGAGCCACCATGTAGTTGCTGGGAATTGAACTCAGGACCTCTGGAAGAGCAGCCAGTGCTTTTAACCACTGAGCCATCTCTTCAGCCCCCTCAAGCTAGTTAGTAGTCTTACCTGCTGAGACATATTTATGCCCCAAATTAATCTGTAAGAACATTTTCACATGATTATAATTATATTTAGCGTTTTTCATTTACATGTGTCCCATGGATTTTGTAATTTTGTGTGTAATCATGGATTCACTCTGGCAAGAAAGCCTTATGAGCTAAATGTTGAAATTATGGGCATGTAATATAAACACTATAATTAGTTCAGGTTTTATTTATTTATTGAGACAGGATCTCACTATGCACCCTGGACTGACATAGATAGAACTCACTTTGTGAAACAGGGTGGGTTGAACAAATAAAACGTGTGGGCCTTAGGTGTTTAGTTCTAGGTTTTACAAGTTTATTTTATGTTTATGGTGTTTTGCATGCTTGTATGTCTATGTACCATGTGTGGACAGAAGAGAGCATCAGATCTGGAAATGGAGTTAACATGGTTGTGAGCTGCCATGTAGGTGCTGAAATTAAAGCTGGGTCCTCTGGAAGAGCAGCCACTATACTTAACTACTGAGTAATCTCTATTTCATGATTTATTTATTTGTAGACAGGTTCTAATTGACTAGTCTCTGTAGAACAGGTTGTCCTTAGACTCAGATCTTTATCTTCTGTCTGCCTCACGGGGTGTGAGGCATGTGCCACTTTACCCCACATTCATTGTGATCTTCATATATGTGCACAGTTTATTTAAACTCTATCCAGTCCCAACTCTTAACTTCTCCTGAACCTTCTATCTAGTGCTCCTTTTCAGTTGCTTTTCCCATTTTTTAACTAACTGTTCACCTAGTGCTAGCCATGGAGATTTGGGTTGTGAGCTGTATCACTGAAGTACTAACATCCTCACCATTTTTTTGTGTGCATGGAAGAAAAGGATGAGGCCCTCATAAGCCCACCCCATCCATGTTGGACTGTTGATTGGCTAGTCTAGTGCATGCATCTGTATATACTTACCATACGAGTTCATAAGTGCAGCAGCCCTGCAGTGCCAAGAAGACACTATTTCCCAGAAGGCCTCTGAGGTCATCATCTTTCTACCCCTTCTGTGATGGCCTTTCAGACAGGGTGGTGGGGTGTGATAAGACTTAGGACTGAGCAATCTACTATCATTTATTTTGTGCACTTTGAACAATTACAAGCCTATTGACCACCATCGTCTGTGTAAAGAAGTTTCTCTGATAAAAGGTGAGAAATGAATAATGTATGAGTATAAGACAAAATGTTTAGAGGGACATTGATACTATGTCAAATAGAAGTTGTAGCTTTTCCAATAGCCCATCTGCTCTCCTCAACTGTGGGGTTCTTGGCATGCCCTCCCTGTGAAGTGAGTATGAATTTGAATTATTTATTACTGAAAATAAACATTGTGTGTGTTTTCAGGAAACTACAGAGGCTGGAGAGGGCATCAGAATCCCCTGGATCTGGAGATGGAGAAAGATACTGATAAGTTGTCATGTGGATTATGAGAACTGAACTTGGGTCCTCTGCAAAATCATAGCAGGAAGCTCTCAGCCCACTGGGCCATCTCTCCATGCTGTTTTCAGTTTTAAAAATGTAGTCAATTTAGCTGGGCATGGTGTTGCATGCCTTTAAACGCAGCACTTGGATGACATACATAGGTGAATCTGAGTTCCATGTTGGCCAAATATACATTATGGATTTCTTTAGATTGTCTCAAGTCTAGAAAATGAATTATGTAATTTAATTTAGAGTGTAGTTCAATTATACAAACATAACATTAATGGCGCCATTGTACCAATGGTCATGCATTACCCAGCTGATTGTTACTGTAGAGCACAGGTTTCACAAACGGGTATGACTGACTTCACCAGCTTCCTGTACTTCTCATATTGAAAGCTTGCCAGCAGTTAGGAAGCTTCTGGCTTAATTCCAGTTTGATATTTTTATTGTATGTAAATAAAAAATGGTATCTTCAACAATCAGACTTGTCACCAAGTGGGAAACATAAAACAATTACAATAGGCTATATTATTTATGGGGAATCTGCCACCAGACTGCACTTGGCAAACTCAAAGGGAGATATTTATTTCACACTTCATAGTGTGATGCAGAGTGGCTTCTGTGAGAAACATCATCCCCATGTAACTACAATTAAGTGATTTTTTTTTTAAATCATTTAAATTTGGTTGACATTTTCTCTGTAGCTTTGGGGCCTGTTCTGGAACTCACTCAAGCTGGCTTCAAACTCAGAGGTCTATCCACTTTAAACTGCATCCTGAATGCTAGGATTAAAGGCATGAGCTACCATTGCACAAACAATACATATTTTTAGAAAGTGCAATATCAAGTTTTTGGAACATTTTTAGTGAGTTATATTGCTCATACGCCAGGATTCTATGTCACTTTCCTGTTCTAGTTCCTTAGGGTGGCATGAAGATTAAAAATTCAAGGGATAATCTCATGTGAGCCGAGGAACTGAGACAAAATAAGATAAATACAGATTCAGGATGGGCTTACACTTTGTGAAACCTATTCTCTGTTATAGAGAAATAGTTTCTACTCTCATGGTTAAACTTCTCATTTAAACTTCTAGTTAAAACTGGGCAGGGTGGCACACAGAAAAGGCTAAAGAATGGGATTAAAAATTCCAGACTAGGCTGAAATAAATATAAGGAAATATTATCAAATTTTATGCTTTATCCTGCAATGAGTATCTACCAGAGAGCTGTATTCCAAGCTCGTAATTGTATTTTACATTTACTTTAAAGTGTCTGCCGTCTAGCCATTGAACTGCTGCTTCATCATTATGAATACACTGATTGCAACCATTTGCCCGAGGTTCTGCTGATTATTGTCATACTTGTCTCCTGGTGGGAAAAGATTACCCATTTTGATTTTAAAGAGGCAGCCTACAGTTTTAGACATGTTAAATAAAAAAGTATATTTTTGAACTAAGAAATAAATAGGACACTGATTAAATTTAGGGATGAAAAAATGTAGGTGTTTCTGAAATACATATAGTGTTGAAAAATATTGATATTTTAAAAATGTACTTTTCTTCCAAAATAGAAGATGTGGTTTTCTAAGCAATTATATAAAAACCTAGCAACAGTGATTCGAGAGATGTCTCATTGGTTTCTGCAGAAGACCTGGGTTTTGTTTCCAGCACCCACATGGAGGCTCAAAACTAACTAACTTCAGTTCCTAGGAATTTGATGCCATTTTCTGACTTTGAGCACCAGGCACATATATATAAAAAATATACAAAGAGATGAGAATTTTTATTTTTTTTAAATGCTGGGATGCATAGAATATTTCTATAACCACTGCTTAGAAGCCAGAGACTCAATGGATTTCTGGAGCGTAAATTAAGTTCCGGGTTTACATGTTAGCCAGAAATTAGTCAGCGTTTATATCTGGCCACTAAAATACATCTACTGACCTACACAGCCAGGAATGCTTAGCAATACTGGTAACCAATTGGTTTCATAGATCTAGCAGGTTAAAGGATTAATAAGAAAAGGGCTAAAATTTGTTCTTTGTTAGAGATGAAGTTATACTATTTGAATATTTATTTTTAAAGCATAGTAGATGGAAGTACAGTTGTAATTTTCTTCCTTTTGCAGGACCGATCCACTATCTTTAAAATCACCAGTCAAGCTTACATTGTGTCTAAGCAAACCTACATCACACCTTTATTTATAGCCCTCCCCAAAGTGTTAAAGGTCTTGAAATTTTACTATTGAAGCGTCTATTGTGGAACAGCAATCATGGTGAGTTGTACATTACAGAGTTGGATAGCTGCTGTAGTAACCTCATAATTTTTTATTGTCTAGTCTTTGAGGCTGTAAAATTTAGAAATAGGGATTCTTTTATAGAGGTGTACATGTCTGTTAGTACTCAAAGCTTTGGAGAGAATACCAAGGGATGCCTTATCAATTCTTTTTTCAATTAATCTTTTTATCATTTAGATTTTGGTGAGTCAGTATAACCTTAAGGAACCACCTTATAGAGCAAGGACTCTTAGATTCAATTGCAGAACATACAGACTTCTTGGAAATAGCAGATGTCTGTTAAAATCAGAAAGGTGGTAAATGAGGGATTGTTAACCTGAAGCTCTCAGACACAGATTAGCAAAGGAAAAGATGCTATTTTCAAAGCAGGGAGTTGTGTTAGAGACTGGAAACCAAAGCATTTGGGTTGTAGATAGGAAGAATAAGAGCTGAGGATAATCACCATGGTCGCAAGTTCAGTGCTTAAAAAATAGCAAAAGATTTTTTAATAATAGTGATATGGATCTGTTGGATCTGGGAGCCCTTTGGTGATCATGATTTTATTTAGTTGAGGTTATTTTATAACTTACTGAGGTAGTTTTTTTTTTTTTAGGTTTACAAAAAATAGTTTAGGACCAAGTGCTCTGTTTGAAATTATGGTCATTTGATGGAAAGAAAGCATAAAAATAGTGTTGACAACTCTAAAGGAGAACTAAGTGAGGGATTTCTAACTAAGTGAGGGATTTCTATTTTAGGAATAAGTTTCATAACTAGTAGATACTATGGGTCCTACTTAGGATTCTGAGAAGTGCAGAGCCATGTAAAGTGGTCTTAGTCTACTTGATATTTCATTATTTAGAAAATAGAGAGAAATAAAGGGAGACAATATTAAAGAAAACTGCTTATATAGAGATGTAGGAAAAAACAAGGACACAGGAAACACATGAACTTTCCATTGATATTCCTTTACTTATTGCAGACTGTGGGTAAGAGTAGCAAGATGCTGCAGCACATTGACTATAGAATGAGATGTATCCTGCAAGATGGAAGAATCTTCATTGGCACCTTTAAGGCTTTTGACAAGCATATGAATCTGATTCTCTGTGATTGTGATGAGTTCAGGAAGATCAAGTAAGGCTTGTTTGGATCATGGATTGAGGGAGGAAAGAGCTGGAATAAGATTGATAGGGGAACTGAATTAGATAAAGAAGGTGTGGATGGCCATGCGGTTATGATACCTAATCCTTTCAGAATTGGATCAGATCCTTATGTTGCAGTCATGTCATTGCATACAAATAACGTTGGCAAAAATATAACTTACATTGTCAAATCTGATGTCAATAGTATTTGGTTATAATCTTAATGCACTTAGGATTTTGATATAAATAGGGCTTTAGTTCCACTTACCTTAAAGGCTTTGTCCTATCATTTGCATCTATATTTTGCAGCAGATCATGTTGGGTATCTGTATATCAAGGGAGCAGACATAGGAAAATAATTTATGCAAGTTAAAGAAGTCTACAGAGTAATTAAATTTTTAATAATAGTGATGGATGTGTTGGATCTGGGAGCCCTTTGGTGATCATAATTTCATTTAGTTGGGGTTATTTTACAACTTTTGTCTAATTAATTATTTTGATAAGTAAGGATCACAAATTTATTTTACTGATTTTTACTTCTGATTTATAGGCCAAAGAATGCAAAACAGCCGGAACGTGAAGAAAAACGTGTTTTGGGTCTGGTCTTGCTACGTGGAGAGAACTTGGTCTCCATGACTGTGGAGGGTCCACCTCCTAAAGATGTAAGGCTGATGTAGGGCAAGATTTCCATGTTTCTCGTCTTTGATTTTTACTTCAAACATGAATTATACAAGCCCATGGTACTTGGACTTAATGTCTTAGCAGGGCATATGGAGAAATACTATAATTACATGTAATCAAATAAAATGTACCTAGTACTTAGTATAAGAGTTCAGATCTATACTTTAGGAAGTATATTTATGATTTCACAAACGTGCTGGGTAGAAGGTAGAAGTGAATTTTTATTGGGAAGGAAGTGGTCAAGGAATTAACAGTTCCCAGTTTAGGAAGTATATATCCCAAATCTGTAAGACACTCAGAAGTATTTGTTATTACATTTGTTTGCATATCAAGCTAATGGGAGCTAATTAGCTTGTAACATGATTGAGAATTAGTTCCTTGCGTAAAAATCACTTGTTTTTGAACAAAACGGCCAAGTTTAAAGTTATACATTTTTGTTTCAGACTGGTATTGCTCGTGTGCCACTTGCTGGCGCTGCAGGTGGCCCTGGGGTTGGGAGGGCAGCTGGCAGAGGAGTACCAGCTGGTGTACCTATTCCTCAAGCTCCTGCTGGATTAGCAGGCCCTGTCCGAGGAGTTGGAGGTCCATCCCAGCAGGTAAGACCAGAACAAGGTTTGCTATTCATGATAAAATATGACAAAAGCATAGAACTGAGAAGATGAGCAATCAGAAAGCTATATCTATACTGTTTAAGTTTTATATGTTCTGGAAAGACTAATCATTGATAACTAAGACACTTTGAATTGATGTGACTAATGAAATACGCAACTGTAAATGCCAAGTCCAGAAAAATCGAAAGATGATAAAATGGCAATATGTCAAGATTTAAAAATATGGGGCTGAAAGTAGATGTCTTGATTCTGGTGAGAGTTCAGAATTTTAGACAAGACTACATAGAAAGACTGTCTCCAAAGTAACAAACAACAAAAGAAACCTCCCCAAATGTACACAAATAAAAAACCAGAGCAGCTCAGCAGGAATATGCATAGCATGTAAAAGCTTCTGGATTTATTCCTCATCAACTGAAAAAGAGAGTAATATAAGTAACAAGATAGAACAATTATATCTGTAATAGGATTTATTCATTATTTCTTTCTATGTATTGGAAAACGATGGCATCCCTCATCTCTTTGTGTTTTTGGCATAACTTTTAAGGTCATGACTCCACAGGGAAGAGGCACTGTAGCAGCTGCTGCAGTTGCTGCCACTGCCAGCATTGCTGGAGCTCCAACCCAGTACCCACCAGGACGAGGAACTCCACCTCCCCCTGTAGGCAGAGCTACCCCACCACCGGGTAAGTTCTTTAGAACAAATAATTATTTGGATTTCCTACAGAGTCTATCATCTTGAGGAAATAACATCTCAAAGTACTGTGTATTATTTCTTAGCCTTGCTAAGAATTTAGGAACTATGCTACTAGTTTTATTGTTATACATTTTTTTATTGAAGATAGCTTTTCTAATGCAATGTTCTGCTACTTTCCCTTCCCCCAGCACCTTCGTACATCCCCACCTACACAAATTGACAACATTTCTTCTGACTAGAATACAAGCAGGCATCTCAAAAGTAGTATAAGAATAAAGTAAGATAAATTAAAACAAACCCAATTGGGACTAAAAATCAAACAAATATAAACAAAAAGCAAAAGGAAAAGTACAAGAAGCAAACCTTTATGAACAAAGACAGAAACCATAATTTGTAAGCAAGCATTCTATGAAGTTAGAAATTTAATGTTCAGACAAAGCTTCATGAAACAAACCCTCCCTCAATACTATGAATCAGTTCTGTGTTGGCATCTATTATTGGGCATGGCACCTGTTTTAAGTGGTTGGTACATCTATTGAGCCTCTTCATTTTTCTTGGGTAAGTGGTTTTGAATTAGGGCTAGCTTCTGAGGTGGTATGGGAACTTGTGTCTATGACTCTCAATGCTGGGACGTCCACATGCCTTAGACCTGTACAGGTTCTGGGTGCTACTACTGTTGTGTCTGAGGGCCTTGTTTGATTATTGTCTTCAATCCTCAATGACCCTTACAGTCTCTTTCTTTCCTCTTATTATCAGTAAGTGGAACTTAAATTCAATCAAGTTTGTTTACTCTACACAATCTTTGCCACTATTTACCAGTGTATCTTTCTGTCAGGTGACCGTTTTAGATCACAGGGTTTGAAGCTATATTGGCATTGGTATTTGTAAATGAAAGGAATTTCTTTGGAATTAGGATGACACTCTGGATTACAGAATAAGGACCTTCATTTCGCATGCACACACTTGCCTCATTTCTGGAACCACTATTTTGTGCTACGCCATGAGAGCTTTATTTAATGAGCTGACCTAAGGAGGGTTTATTTGTTGTTTATTTTCAGGAATCATGGCCCCTCCACCTGGTATGAGACCACCCATGGGCCCACCGATTGGCCTTCCCCCTGCTCGAGGGACGCCTATAGGCATGCCCCCTCCAGGAATGAGACCCCCTCCACCAGGAATTAGAGGTCAGGGCCTGTGAATAACATCAGATCCTGTAATATTTATATGCTCTTGATAACTTCAATAGAATTTTATTATTTTTCCTTTCTAGGCCCACCTCCCCCAGGAATGCGTCCACCAAGACCCTAAGATGGCTGATAAATATCAGCCTTTACTTTTCCCTGCAATGCATCTTGTGAAATTGTGTAGCATGCACGCTTTTTGACCCCTCTTACTGCATTAATTATAGCTAATAAATACATAAGAGCAATTGAATTGAGGGTTTCTTTTGTCTGATTTTGTTAAAGTCAGAGTGAAACTACTGTTTTATTGTGAAAGGTAAAAGCAGGCATGCAGTTTATTTACTCAAGCTAGTATCTTAGGGCAAAATGGTTGTAATATTATTTCCTGATTCCTGCCTCTTCCTGCATTAACATGCTGCTTAAAATCTTAAAGATTGTGATTTGCTAAGATTAACATGGCACTGTGGTCACTTTAATATGTCACAATTAAAGGTTTGTGAAGAAACTTAATCAGATATAATTAAATTAACTTAAAGAAATTTTGGCAGTGGTATGTCTTTTATGATCATTAATTAAAACATTTGTAATCCAAGTTAGTGCTTTTGCAAAAGGGGTGGCTTGAGTTTATTACAGTTTACAGTTGTTGGTAATCAGTGTCTTGTGGAAGACCTGATCTGAGAATTAAATCTATTATGGTAAGTTTCAATCTACTGATCCTAAATAGGTGTTAGAGCCTGGTCATTGGGATACAAGGTTCTGCATGCTTGATATGGCACACTGGAATTCATATTAAGTTTGTGTCATCACCAATAGTGTGCTGTTGACTACAAGCATTGAGGGAACACATGATGACTTTGAGTTGTAAGTAAAGGAATTTTTTTATGGATAAATTTAATTTGAATTAGCCAACAAAGAAAAAAGCTGTTTTGCCATGGGAAGTGGTTTGTAATGGTGAGTGAATTACCTATTTTTTAATTAAAAATAAATTAAAACATTAATACATTGTATTTACATCTTTTCTATCTCACCTTCACTCTTTTAATTCTTCTTTTATACTCCAAACATGCTCAATTTCTTGACATTCTGTAATCACACTCACACACACACACAGAAGAAATCCCATGTACTGGGTCCATTTAGTTGCTTGTATGTACATAGGCTTAGGTTCATCACTTGTTGTACTGTGTCTTTTCTCTGGAGAAAATGATTCATCCTCTCTTAGTCAGTGATGTTTTTCCATCTGTGTGGTGTCTTGTGAAATTTCCAGTGTCAGTAGGACTGCTGATGGTCTTGTTTAAATAATATTATTGTTAAATAATATTGTTGAGATGTAACTTCACTGTCATGCCTAGAAGACTTGCTAAGTCACCTCCCCCATTCAGAGGCTGGTAACAGGAGGCTCTGAGATTTGGGCATTAGTGATAACAGCATATTTGAAGAAAGTCTATTGTCTGAATAATGACCTAAAGGTAGCCTCCCCTTTTCTTTTTAAGATACCCTGATTGTTGGAGGCTCAGCTTATAAAGATCATGCTAATGACTACCATTATTTTTTTGCTTATTCTGGGAATTTCATGTTTATCCTTTACTCATGGTAATTGTGTATTAGACTATGATACAAATTTTTATTAAGATTTTTCTATGTATTAAAAATATGCAACAACATGACAGTATTTAAGATACTCTGTATGTACTTCTGATGTTCAAGTTAGGGAGTTTGATACTGGGTCTCATGTAATAGTCTCACCTCCGACTCCTTATAGGCAAAGATGACCATAAGTAAGCTCTCATCCTTCCTACTCAGCCTCTTAAGTCCTAGCATTTATTATAAGCATTTCTGCCATAACCTACTTTATTATAATTCTTATAGATTTATTTATTATGTATATAGTGTTGTGCCTCCATTTATACATGCAGGCCAGAAGGCACCAGATCTCATCACAGATGGTTTTGAGCCAAAATGTGAGTGCTGGGAGTTGAACTCAGGACCTCAGGAAGAGCTCATTTAGTTTTTGCTGTCCTTCCCTTTCTCTCTCCCTTCCTCTCCTCCCTCCCTCCTACCTTCCTTTCTTCTGAGACAGGGTTTCTCTATATCCCTGACTGTCCTGAAACACTCTGTAGACCACACTAGCCTTGAACACAGATATATACTTGTCTATGCCTTAGTGCTAATATTGAAGGCCTGTACCACCACTGGGTGAAGTCAGTTGCATTGATGTGCCCCAGCATTAGGAAAGAAAGTCAGTGAGATGAATAGTAGTACACATACATATATATATAGTTCTATATTATAGTGAGTTATAGGATAGCCTTGGATAGGTAAATTGCTGTCCCAAAATAAGAAAATTTCAAATGTTATTATGGAAACTGTTTACTTTTCAACTTAGAAGTCCTTATTTATGATCTGATCAATTTTTGTTAAAAGACTGATGTTAATATATTGGGAACTGTTTGGAGAAAGTGAGTTGTAATATTTTAGTATGTTTAGCAGTTGTCTGGAAATTTCTGTCTTGTCACCGTGCCTATCATCTACTTACCTTGAAAAGGGTTAATAGATGTTATGTGGCGATTCTTCATCATTACATTCTGCTTCGTATTTGTGTGTCATTTCAGATTATGTGTTTTGTAAAATGTATTAAGACATGCTGTTTTTTGCAGAACAGTATCTAGTCTTTAAATAGGTGTATATTTATGTTCATGTTATTTCAGTATCAGGTGATGTCCTTTTGTCGAATTACTTGATGACTGAAAAGAGAATTTCATCAATGAATGTTAAGAAGTTTCATGAGCCTGAACACCACCCTGTAGTATTATAACAAGACTATAAATCCTAATAGCTGCATTTAAGACAGAAACATAAACCATGCAAGGTAATGTAATCTTTTGATTTAAAAAAAAGCATTTTACAGAGAGGTCTTGACTGGATTTATGATGATATAGGACCTTGTCTGATCAAAATGATTTTAAAAAATGAGCTTAAAATAACTCTGAAATCTAGTCAGTGTGCCTCATTACATATAAAATTGCTTATCCTCAATAGAAACTATTTGTTTAAATGGGCATGCTGGTATAGACTTGTAATTTCAGCCCTCGATTGACGGAAGTGAGAGAATTACAAGTTCCAGGCCAGCCTAGTATGCATAACAAGATGCTGCTGTATACATTGTATACTAAGAACTGGAAAGTGCACAATATCTTTTCATAAATGTTTTGAGATAATTTGTTTTTCTGCATTTTGTATTTTGTTGCAAGCCAAACATGAAATGTCCGTGGATCACAAAAGGCATAGGCACCTGTTGATATGGAAATAAGAATGTGTAAAAATGGAGCTCCCAAGACTTGAGAAATGGCACATACCATTGTTGATTTTTAAGTGATATCAATCAGGAGAAAAGGGTAATGTGTATGGAACATTTCCATTGTGGAATGCGGTGAGTATAAGAGCCTGTTCTTCTGATGTCTGCATTTGATGAACTTGGTCAGATCCACATCATGGTAATGTTACCACAAAATTAGTTAACGAATAAATATAGTAGTTATGTTAGAAATGTTCAGAATTAAGAAGTAAGGTTTAGGTATTGCACTTTTTTTCAGTAAGAGTATTAAGAACCCATGATTTTGTAGCTGAGTCCATGCTCCAACATTAAAGCTGGCTATTTTTACCGCTTAAATATTTGCCAGTATTTTGGTATTTTCTATATATTTGTAGGAATGTTTTATTAATCTTTGTAAAAGTGAAAAAAAAATTGTCATTTACATTTATTGGGGTAAAGCGCTTCTCTTGTAGTGAGATGGGGAGCCACATGCGGAAGTATTTATGAAAGTAGTTAAGAAACAAGAACAGTAAAGTTCCTGGAGAGAGAACGCAGATTGTCAAGCATTGCAGTATATACCTTTACACCTACAGCCATAACACTGGACACTGGCATAGTGGCTTTTAGCTGGAAGGATAACTATTAAGTTATCAAAGTGAAATTACTGCTTCCTTAGCCATATGCTGGCATATCTTTTTACTTATTCTTCCATCCATCCATCCATCCATCCATCCATCCATCCATCCATCCATCATCTTCATCAGTTTATTTAATGATTGATTCAGTTATTGATTGGCTTCTTGATCTATTTAATTGCTTTACTGGTATATGAATTTATTATGTATTAGCTTTCTGGTCCTTGATTTGTTTGGCTTTTTGATCTACGTATAGATCTATGTATTGGCTTCTTGCCATTCTATGTATTGGCTTCTTGCCATTTTTAGTAGCTGACTGATTTATTTATGTATTTACTCAAGGCTTTCATTATTTATTTATTTATTTTTAATTTACTTAATGACTAAAATTTATTTATTGCCTTTCTTGCCTATTGGTTGATTGGCTTTACTTATTGGCTTGCTGTCATTCATTTCTTTTCTTATTACAAATGTATTTATCTGATTACTCATTAACTTATTGATTAATTAACTTCATGGTCTAATTATTGGGTTGCTGGTATAAAGTTTGTCTATTGACTTTACTTGCTTTCTTGCACTCACATTTATTTTATTTTTCATCCATCCATCATCAGTCTATCTGTCTTCTTCATCAGTTTACTTACTGTAAACTGTTATTGATTGGCTTCTTGATCTGTTGGCTTGCTGGCACATTCTATTTATTGGCTTCTTGATCAATTTATGGCCTTTCTTGCCTATTGGTCAGTTGATTGGTTTATTGACTGACTTATTGCCTTGATCTAATTGTAAATCGATTTATTTACTTGCTAACTATTAGCTTGGTTGCTTGCTAGCCACTTGATTTGTTTATTTATTCCCTTTCCTGAGTATTGGTTGGTATTTCTTTGCTTGCTGGGATATCTATCTACCCACCTACCTACATACTTACCCACTAACTTATTTATTGGTGATTGATCTGTTTATTGCTTTTTTATCTGTGGATTGATTGACTTTGACATGCTGGCTCTATTTAATTATTTATTTATGTGCTTATCCTCTAATTTATTTATTGGATATTTGATCTATCAGTGGATTGTTTGGCTTTATTTATTGAATTGCTATTTTTATTTATAGCTACTCACCAACTAACATTTATTTATTAGCTTATTGCTCACTAGCTTCTTGATCAGTTTATTTATTCCCTTTATTGAGTATTGCTGGGCAACATTTCTTTATTGGCTTCCTGGGATATTTATGTATTTACTTACCTACTAACTTATTTATTAATTTGATTTATTTAATGGTTCATTTATTTACCCATTTATTTTATATTTGATATATTTAATGATTGATTCAGTTGCTTAACTATTTATTTATTTATTTATTTATTTATTTATTTATTTGCTTGGTTGCTTGGTTGCTTCCTAGCTTCTTAATCTTTTTATTACCTCTCTTGAGTATTGGTGGCAGTATTTCTCTTGGCTTGCTGGGATATTTATATTTACTTACTATTTTATTGTACATTTTATCTATTTAATGATTTTACTTACCAACTAGCATATTCATTCGTTTATTTGTTTGCTGATTAACCTGTTTATTTATTGCCTTTTTTAATTTATCGGGATGTGGCACATTTATTTACCAACTAACTTAATTATCTATCTGTTTATTGATCTATTTAATGATTTTGTTACATACCCACTAACTTTGTACATGAATTATTTATTTATACATTTGTATCTTGATCTGTTCATTGCCTGTCTTATCAATTGATTATTATTTATTGTCTTGCTCTTATTTATTTACTTATCCACTGACTTATTGTACATTTGATCTTTAATGATAAATTTACTTACTAGCCTATTTATTTATTTGGTGATTAATTTGGTTATTTAATGGTATCAGAATGGTGAACTTTATTGACTTGTGGCATATTTTTTTACCCAATAACTTCTTTATTGTACATTTGATCTATTAATAATTTTACTTACACACTAACCTATTCATTTATTTATTTAATAGCCCATTAACTTATTTATTGTACATTTGATTAAATGATTTTGCTTACTTACCAACTAATTGTTACATATTCATTTTATCTATTTATTTATTGCATATTTATTTATTTATTTACTAACCCACTAACTTACTTACCAACTAACTTATTTATTGTATACCCATGTTATCTATATCTATCTATCTATCTCTGTCCATATCTATCTATCTATCTATCTATCTATCTATCTATCTATCTGTATCTATTGTAGTCCTGAATACTTTTTTACCTTTTTTTTTACCTACTAGGGGCTTTATTCATTTACTTATTTGTTTTGCTTATGTGCTAACCCACTAACTTATTGTACATTTGATCTATTTAATGATTTTGCTTATTTACCAACTAACTTATTTAACTTATTTATTGCATACTCATTTATTTTATCTATATATTTATTGCATGTTCTATGTATTTAGTTATTATGTACTAACCCACTAACTTATTTATTGCACATTTGATCTATTTAATGATTTTCCTTACTTACCAACTAACTTATTTATTACATAACCATGTTATCTATTTATTGCTTATTTATTTTATTTATTTAACTTCTGAACACTATTGCCTTTTACCTACTGAGGGCTTTATTTACTTCTTTATTTCTTTATTTATATGCTAACCCACTAACTTATTATACATTTGCTCTATTTAATGATTATTTGCTTAATTATCAACTA
>NW_004949231.1:43744-44938 GCF_000317375.1 Microtus ochrogaster | reverse complement strand
CACTTTGTTGCCTTTTACCTACTTTATTTAATCATCTGCTAACATACTGATTTATTTTACATTTGATCTATTTAATGATTTTTGCTTACTTATCAACTAACTTATTGCATATTCATTTTATCTATTTTATTTATTGCATATTCTATTTATTTATTGTAGTCCTGTAAAGTTTATTGCCTTTTTTATCTATCTAAATTTATTTATTTATTTAATAGCCCACCAACTTATTTGTTGTACATTTGAATCTATATGATTTTGCTTACTTACCAACTAACTTATTTTATATTCATTTTATTTATTATTATTGGTTTTTTGATCTGTTCATTCCCTTTCTTATCAGCGTGGAATTGATTAACATTATTTATTGACTTGCTGGCATATTTATTTATGTACTTACCTACTAACTTATTGTACATTTCATCTATCTAATGATTTAATTTATCTACCCACTCACTTGTTTGTTGGTGATTAATCTGTTGCCTTTTTAATTATTTGGGAAATGATTGATTTTATTTATTGAATTGTGGCACATTTATTTATTTACCTCAAAATTTATTTATTGTACATTTAATCTTGATTTTATTTACTTACCCACTACGTTATTATTTGTTTGTTTGTTTGTTTATTTATTTATTTATTTATAGTCTTGTACAGTCAATTGCCTTTTACCTATCAGGGGATTGATTAACTTTATTAACTTGCCTACACATTTTATTTACTTTATTGTACATTTGATCTATTTGTTGTACATTTGATCTATTTATTTACTTTATTGTACATTTGATCTATTTATTTACTTTATTGTACATTTGATCTATTTATTTATTGTATATTTGATCTATTATGGTTTTGTCACTTACCCACTAACTTATTTGTTTAACTGTTGTATATCTAAAATATTTACATATTTATTGGTATCTTGATCTGTTTATTTATTGCCCTTTATTTTACCTATCATGGAATGAATATTTATTGACTTGTAGCATTTATTTATTTAACTACTGACTTATTGTACATTTGTTCTATTTATTTTGCTTACTTCCCCTTAACGTATTGTACAGTTGATCTATTTATTGCCCATTTTACCTATGGTGGGATTGTGTAACTTTATAGTTTTGCTGACATTTATTTTTGGACTTACCCACTAACTTATTTATTTCTGTGCTTACCCGCTAACTTATTTATTTACTTACC
>NW_004949231.1:37528-41970 GCF_000317375.1 Microtus ochrogaster | reverse complement strand
TTATTTATTTACTTACCCACTAACTTATTTATTTACTTACCCACTAACTTATTTATTTTATGTACTTACCTACTAATTTTGTTTATTTGTTGTAGTCTTGAGTGTTATTTATTGCCATTTTTGCTAGCCTCTTGATCTGTTTATTCCCTTTCTTGGGTGTTGGTGGTGGTATTTATATGCGTACTTACTAACTTATTTATTGCACACTTTATTGGCATCTTGATCTGTTCATTGCCTGTTTTACCTATCAGGGTATTTATTGACATTAATTACTTACTTGCTGGCTTATTTATTTTCTTACCACTCTGCTCATTTATTTATTTGTTTGGTTGGTTATTTATTGTCTTTGTGATTTTAACGATGAATTCATTTACTTATTTATGCACTACCTTATTTATTGTCTTCATCTACATAATTATTTCATTTCCTCACTATTTATATACCTATATATATCTTTAATTATTAGCTTCTTGATTTTTTATTGTCATTCTGCTATATTGTGTGCATTTATTTATTGATTTAGTGATTGATTTCATCTTTATATATTGGATTGCTGGTATATTTAGTTATTTTTTATTTCCTACTTGATCGATTTATTAGCTTTCTTTCCCAATGATTGATTGTCTATATATTTGCTTGTTTGCATATTTATGTTTCTATATATCACTTTTTGTCTATGTATATATTATATTTTTAATGAGCATTTTATTGGTTAATTTGATTTGCAGGTATAATTTATTTGATCTATTTATTGACTTTCTATTGATTCGAGTTAATAGCTTGCTGGCATATTTTCATTTTTCAAGTGAATTATTTATTCATTCATCTATTGTCTTCATCTATTTAATAATTAACTTATTTAGTGACTACCTATTGTTTTCTAGATCTAGTTTATTGGCTTACTGCTATATCGATTAATTTATTGAATGATCAATTGCTTTCTGATCTGTTTAATTATTGACTTTCTGGCATTGTATATATTTATTTTATGGTCTTCATCTATTTTTTGCTTGATTAAGTGACTGGCTTCTTAATCTAGACATAGGTGTGGTCAGTGGATCACATAGTGTTGAAAAATAGCACAAGAATTTTGCCATTATAGAATCATTTATAAAATCATGTAAAAAGGTGAGCTCCTGTTTTGTCCCTTCTGGAGGATTCAGTTACCAATTAAAATTGTTATGCGTAAATGTCCTAAGAGAACCTTGTTAAGAACAATGGGTTTTTAATGAGCTATCATTGGTGACAGGTATCAACTTTTTGAATTACATTTGGAAAGGGATGGTTATTTACTATATTTAGTTCTATGAAACCCTGGATCTCACTGTTACTCTGATACTGATATGATGGTCAATTTTTGTCTCTACATTTACTGTTCATTTAAATGTTTAATTATATTTTGATGCTGGGGATTGAATCCTAGGGCCTTGTGTACTGTCATTATCTTTAGTGTTAAAATGCAGTGTACAGACATTTGTGTGAATTCTTAAATTTTATGGTTCTGTTTATTTTGTTCATCCTTGATCTTGTAATATAACTCTGTAAAACTCATAATATTCCTGCCTCTGCCTCCCAAGTGTGGTACTACAGCCTTGCATTATTACATTACTCCCATCTAGCAGATTCATTTATTTAATTATTGAGACAGAGGCAGATACACTGAAAGAATGCATGAATGAGCATTGAGATTAGACATAAGACCTACTGCATCTCTCTAGTGAACTAACCATACCCTTAGCCTGGACACTTCACATTTTTTTTCAGGGCTGGTAATTTAGCCCAGAATCTTATTTATGTGAAGGAATTAATGTCACTGAACCATAACTCTAAACTTTGATTGTCTTTCTAAAGCAGGCCCCTCACTGTCTTTCCTACCACACCAGTACCAAGTACCCACAACCACATACCGCATTACAATTGTTACCTAGGATTTCAGTAAATACCTTGTCAAAGACCTTGGCTGGATTTATGATGAGCTGTGTTTACTGAGCATGATGAAATGAGGCTCAAAGTGATGATTACTCTGAAATCTAGCCAAAGTGTCATTTTAATGACTTAGGTAACAAAGTTAATTTATTCCCAAGGAGACTGGAACTGTAGATCTTTTCACTATAACAAACTTGGTTTTATACCTATTCATTCCCTGTTGTAAAGTGCCTCCATATTCCCATCCTGCAGTAGCTTTCACCCTGCTTTCCTTCTGCTATAGAAACCTGAGAAAGACATTGGAAGCTAATGTCTTCCTTCCAGTCATCAAGTTCTTACCCTCTGTGATAATTTCTGGAGCCTGTTCTTAGTCATTCTCAATTTTCCATTCACTACATTGAGATATTACTAGTAAGATACTCATTGATTTTTTTCCTTTGAATGAGATATTCAGACAATGAGTGTGAATCCAGAGAAGTTAGTGTATATTTATCCTCACAATGCATTTCAATAGTGTTAGTCTGAAAGAAATGGTTTAAATTAACTCTGATTCCTGATATTGAGTATGAGCAATTATTTTATAAACATCAGTTTATTTTCATCTTTGGGCAGTAAGATAACTTATTACTTATTTCAAACACTTGATTTGGCAGAGCCTGGAAGATTACATCTCTACCAGTTGTTTTTGTTCCTCTTCAGCTTTGTTTTTATATAGTAGCTACTGCTGTAGTATTTTTTTTTTTACTGTGGAAAATTCACATGCCTTTGTTAGATTTACTTCTGAACCTTTGCATATCTGCTTGAAGATACAAGTAGATTTTATACGATTGTAAAATATACTTTGGTTAGATTAATTTTTATAACTGATAAAATTTATATATTAACTTACTGGGATAATTTAGTTACGTGGTTCAGAGTCAAACCAGAAAAATAATTTTATTGTACTTTATTTTTTTGGTTTATTTAGTAAAAGTTAAAAGAAGATGGTATGTGTAGAGGTTTTTCATATGATTACTGTAATAAGATAACATAATACAAGGTAAAATTTCTGTTACTTCCTGATAAAATCAGTTCATAAGGATTATGGAAAACAGTGAATTTTATGATTATGATTATGTTGGAGTGGCTAAGATTGGTCTGAAACAAGGGGTTATGAGAAGTGCAATTAAATGTAAATTGGGAAATTACATTAATGGAGTCATACAAGTATGATTATTTCATGTCATCTTGATCCTAAGATCACAAACCACATGTTTGTTAAAGTATATAAGAAATATTTTTATAGTTTTAGGCATAAAAATAGGCTTTCTAGTTTAAGGCCTCATATTTTTATGATTATTTTAGCTGGCTTTCAATGAGCACTCACTTGGTAACATTACTATGGAATTTAGTTCAGGATGATTTATATATAGTAATCATGTTTGTCAGAGAAGCTTACCCTAATTTGAATAACGGATCTCTGTGGCATGATAAAATTCATGATGGAACATAGCCCTGTTATAATATCTACGATTGAATGTACACAGCTACATTATAATAGAATAATGCACCATTTGTTATTTTAACATTATAAAGAATATGGATAGATGATATTTTGCATTTGAAGATAATTAACTTATTAGAATGACTTTTGCTTGTACATGAATTTCTAGACTCAGTTAAGGCCATAGTAAAGGATGTAGCAGATAAGAGAGTACAATTTAAGTGAGATGATCTATGTCATAGCTTTACCCAAATAAGAAGTAATTTGTGAGTGAATCTGAACATCTTTAACTTAATGATAGGAAAGATGTCCATGAACAGAAAACACTGCTTTATGCTGTGTTTAAAGAGTTGTGGTTATATAGTGTAAAGACTCTACTCAAGACACACAATGGACTAATATGCCATTGTGTATCTAAAAGATCTAGCAAGGTAGATATCTAATGGAAAATTTCTGTTTACTCTTTTGAGATGTGTTGTGTAATTTGAATTGTATTGTGCATATTCTAAATATCATTTAAATCCATAAGTCATGTGTTTATATAAAATTATTTTTCTTTGACATTTGTACCACATCTTTATTAACATAATTTATAGGGGTTTTATTACATGAAATATGTGAAATGTAAAATTTCTGCTGTTCTTGATATAAGTGTGACTGTCACATGTATTTACATGTATGTTAATAGTTTTATATACATATTAACTCATAAGTATCTATACTCAATTAAAACAATAGTCACTAAAATGGAAGATTAGAACTTTTGGTTTCACCAGAGATTATTATGGTTTCATAAGTGGTATGATAGTGGTATGATAACAGTGATTGTTTTTTGTGTTTGTTCATTGTGAACTGTGAAATGTTAAGGGCCAACATTGTTTTTAATTTTGTTCATTGTGAATGGTGAAATGTTAAGTAAGGGCCAATATTGCTTTTAATTGGAAATACTGTATCATACAGTTATAGTTATCAAACACCAGGTTTCTATCAGTGAATCTTCCATGCTTCCATGCATCAGTCATGTTTTTAGAAA
>NW_004949231.1:22815-36443 GCF_000317375.1 Microtus ochrogaster | reverse complement strand
CATTTTAAAAAATCTGACCTCATGGTGTTTAACTACTGCTGAAGTAATAGACTAACTGTAGAGTGTCTCAAATTCTTACATTTGTAGAAACACCATCAACTGCCATATGCACATGGTGTTATTAATACCTGTTCAGTCATAACATTAGAGTTATCATACTACTTTGTACTTAATTTATATGAGGCTTATTTGTGTATATATATGTATATAGATACATTGTGTATATATACAGATAGTTTTATGTATATTCAGATACTTTTGCCTGTGTATATCATTTTTATTCAGTTTTCTGAATGAATTTTACTTTTAAAATTTATAAATTCTTTTTGTGAGTTAAAATGTAATGTGCTAAGCCACTATAATGTGTCAAATATATGTAGTGAATTTATATTAATTTTCAGGAGTAGATGTTAACACATGTATTAAGAAAATGTGTTTAAAATAGTTGGCCTGTAATAGATTTTAAAATGTATATGCTTTTAGGAAAAGAGAAATTATTTTTGCTGATAAAATATTCATATTTATAGATTTCATTTAGTGATGTGATCATTCGAGTGATGTTGAATTACCTAAACATTGTTAAGAAAGGACACTTATGTGTTTACATATCTCTTATAGAAATGTAAAATACAATATATATTTACAAATATGAGTGTATAGTCTACCATGATGTCTTTTCAGCTACTAAATTATGAGTGTGACTCAAGCATAAAACTTAAGGTGTCAATTTTTTGAAAATTATGTATATTGTATAAAGAGCATGTACTATCATTTTATTTTTCTGGTCACAGATATTTGTGTATATTTTTCCAAAAGATACCTCAAAATTACATAGGTATATATCCATCTGATACCTGGCAAAATGTAACATTGTAAGGAATGAGCTATTTTTATCAAACAGCTTGTATTTCTACAGGTGTAAATATCATGTAAATGTCATTGTCTTACAATTTATATGACCAACTGATAGTTTCTAAGGGGGAAACATATAGCTCTGTTTCATATTTGTTTGAATGCCAGAGTAGAAAGTTAAACACTAACATTTTCTACTCCATCCTCCTAGGAACCTAGTTGACCTTTTTTTCTACTTTTTGTCAAATTTCATGAAGATTTTGTACTACCTCTTAGGACACTGCAAAGTTTTGTATGTGTTTCCTGGTTGCATGACAATATTCAAGACAATTTTGTAAATATTGAAATACAGCATTTGAAGGTCTTGTCTGTCAAGACGAACAGGAGTGCCACAGGGTATAAATTTGAGTACATCATTGGAAGCCTTTGCTTCTTTTCATTTCTGGTTGAGAATTTATCACATTTTGTTTATTACTTATTGATGGTAGAGTAATAAGATTTAATTTTAACTTTGGCTACTTATCTCAAGATAAGTCATCATTTCCCATAGGATATAATTAAGGCTTATGGTACATGTAAGGGCATAAATCTTCATTCTGTGCCTCTAGTAATGATAGACTATTAATGTAAATATTTCTTTCTAGTCCTTGTAAGAAACATCTATTAAAAGAGTTTCTTCTACCTCCTTGAATTAATACATTATTATGTTCACATTGCATGACAGCTTTCAAGACAAGTTGTAAATAACTGATACATCTTTCCATTTGAAAAATGCATTTTCAGATGCATATTCACAACAAAAGATAAACCTGTAAATATTACATTTAGTACTACTCAGTGTCTTAAGTATAAAATTCTGAGTAAGCTATTTTTGCTTAGAGAAAAATTACTTAAAGAAAACTAGATTTATTTTCATGAAAGATGTGACAAGTAATTCAAATTTTGAGTTAAGTTGAGAATTGCTAAAAGCATTGTTTCTTGATTCTAACCAAGGCACACTTGTTTTTTCATATGTAATTATATTTTTTTCACATACATTATAGTAGTAATGTATAATGTTTGATTTTTTTAACCTGTATTCCAACTTTACAAATTATAAAATAACTTTTATTTCTAGTTCGCAATCTCAATGCTATTACTAGACACATTTTGTGATAATAAAGAGCCTATAACTTTGTAAATTTATAATTTTTGCTTTCTGAGATACGGTTTCAATACATAAAAGTTTAAAAATTGTTTAATATTTATATATTTTTCATCAGATTATTAAAGTTGGATATCTATTGTTCCCTCTGACGTACTTTAAGAAAAAGTAGGCTGTATGATATATAAGGCAATATTAGTTACAAAGTAGAGTTCGCCTGTATGCGGAACACCAACCAGCACCTGCCAAGAGAGACCATGCGCAGCTGCACCTCCATTTGCGACATCCTTGGCTGTCAAGGGCTATCAAGATACTGTCAGCAGAAAGTATGGAAGCAGAAGAACCGAACCCCTCCCTACAGGAACAGAAGTATAAGAATATGTTTTTATCATTTCCGTTTCTCAAATTTAATAACACAAGGCCTGTAGCTTAAGATGATTATGATATAACATTTAAAATATTGTTTTTCAATAGAAGTGGGGTTTGTGGTATTGTAATTGAAGAAAAGAACAATTTACATATAGATACATTTTAGTTTTTCAAACTAAGGTATATAATTAAGAATACTAATAATACGTGGGTGGTTGATTAAGGTAGACAATGTATATCTGCTTTGAGATTGCCACCTAGAATAAATGAAAAATTTAGGCAAACAGAAAACATGTTCAAGAAGGATGTTAAATTTTTACTACCTCTAAAGAGGAGTAAGACAACTTCTGTCTTTGTATGTTTTAAGGCCTTTGTTAATAAGCATCTTAACAACAAGAAATAGACCTTTTTTTTCCCAGTAGCTTTGATTGTCAACATCCCGGGAGTGATGGGTTGCCTTATCCCGAAGTTCTGTTTTTGAATACTCAAGGATCTCATGTGACAGCAAAGAGTATTGCATTAGCCACGTGAGTATTAAACTGATTGTATTTCAAGCGATGAACCAATGAGCGAAACTGAGAAAACATTGATAATGGCATTATTCCTCATGGATATGGGATGGTATAATAGATAAAGCTTTTGCATGGCACCTTCAGATAGGTTGTAGCAAGTTTTCCTATTACATATTTGTGCATGGACTGTAACCCAGGGTAAGAAGCATGCTAAAGTAAAAGCTGAGCTAATAAACAGCCATTCTAATTATATAAGGAAAGACGAGATTATTCCTTTGTTGCATTCGTTTGATTTGTTTCAGGAATCTACTTTATTTTTCAGGAGGTCATGACGACAAACTTCTTAAATCTACATTTGTGATCAACTTTTGGAGTCGAAGACAAATTACTTTTAAAGTGTTATCTGCAGCCTATAGGTAAACAAGGACTTTAATTTTATTAATTTAAGTACAGCAAAGTAATATTCTTTCCAACCTTATTATTTTCACACATTTGAATTTTCTTATTTAAAGAAATCATTTTTCCAGTGGCTGGAATCTAACCATCACCAGTCTTCCTGATACAGTCCTATTAAAATTAACAATTATTTAATAAAATTATGGTTTTATGCATGTACAGATGGGTATGAGCTTAGCTTTTTGATTAGTTTTGTGAGTTCGGAAAAACATGTTAATAATGGTCTAGAATAAATGGTGTATCAGTTAAATGTGGATACTGCTCTTATAAAGGCCCTGAGTTTAGTTCTCTGAACCCATGCTTAGTAATATAGAACCATCATATACATGTACATCAAAAAACACCCAAACTTAATCTCAAATATATATGATCCAAGTATTTCTTTGGTCACATTCTTGAGTGAACATGGCAACAAGAGCATCATCCTGGTGATCACATTATATGCATAGTCAGAAACCTGAGTGACCAGGATAAGGAGAGTAGATGGGGAAATGATTCAATAAACAATGTATGTTTACTTAAAAATATTTATGCTTAACAAAGTAGCAATTTTAATGAATGTACAAAAATGAAAAACCTTAAAATCAATACTATTGTGCTCATCTATGTTAATAAGATATTTTGATTGACTAGTACTCATGGGCCTAATGAATAAGAAATGTTTTTATATAGACATAAAAATGCTTTGCTTTATTGTTCTAAATTTCTTCCTTTGTGCTTTCAGGTAGTCACCAAAATGGATAATCATTGTTTGTACAAGATTGCTAATTGGAAAAAGGTCTAGAAGGTGTGGCGTGAATGCTCTTACCAATCATTAAAATTGAACTAGCTATTTGGATGGAGACTGGAAGATGTCTTTGAAGACTTTTTTAAAGACTTAGTGTTTCTGATGGACTAACTCAAGAAAAGTATGCTGACACTGACATTAACTTCAGTGTTTTCGGCGCTGCTCATAATGACTGCAGGGTAATTTTGAAGCTGATTTAAAGTTCAGTTATAACTGATCATAAATTTATAAAGAACTTTTACCTTGTTTTGCCTTTTCAAATGGTTTGACTTCATAGCATAGCCTGAGTTGTACTGAGCTGAAACAGTATTGTATGAAACATTTTTTAGTTACTTTTTATTGATTTTATTTTCTCCTTCTCATGTACATTAGATCCATGTATGTCTTTCTTGGGGTCCTCATTGTTTAGGTTCTCTATTGTCATTTGTAGGCTTGTTTTCATTGTTTTATGTTTAAATATCACTTATGAGACATGTAATAATTGTCTTTCTTTGTCTGGGTAACCTCATTCAAAATGTTTTCTAGCTCCATCCATTTGCCTGCATATTTCAAGATGTCATTTTTTTGTTGTGTAGTACTCCATTGTGTAATTGTACCACATTTCCTTATCCATTCTTCATTTGAGGGCCATTTAGGTTGCATGAAGCTTTTTATTGCCTTTAAAATTCATCAAGATTTTAACATGCAGTGAGTTCTGTTACTTTGGGGAGCATTTTTTATAAATATATGAATGCATCTTTCATCTGTTGAGAGTAGCTGTTTATTTTCTATGTAGCACTGATCCTTTTAAAAATATGAATCTTAGTGCTATTTCATAGTATCTATTTTAATGTACCATGGCAAAGTATATAAAATCTAAATTTGAGTAAGTGTATTTGATCATTTACTAAAATTATAAATATTTTAGTTAACAGTGGTATGTGTATTTGTCGTAATATATTATAAAGTGCTATTTATTAAATATCATTAAATCATCATGCTATTTCATTTTTGTTCTTTTGAGTTTCCATACTGAGTGTCTCTCTTATTTATAACCTCATTTGTAAATGAGTCTGTAAACAATTCATGTCAAATAAAATACTGTTTTGTATTTTCTTTGTTTTGTTACTATTTTGTACATAAATAAATACAATCATGTTCTCAAATACAATCATGTTTTCTCATGTGTCATTGGTGTCATTTTTTTTTCTTTTGAAAGCATGTTTATGGTCACACCATTTTTGTCTGTGTCATCCCTAATTTCTCATCAGATATTTTCCATTTGTTTTGCCCCATATTAATGTGCTAGACAAAAGTAATATTTACTTTGACTTACACTTTTACAGTCTTACAAATCAAGCACATAGAAACATAATTTGCCGCATGACTGTTATTGCTTCTTCTAATAACTTGTTTTTGTGATTTTTACTGTCTTACCTATTCTATTGAGTTCAGCCTCCTTTCTCTTCTTTTTCAGAATATTTCCTGTAGTCAAATTAATGTTCATAATTGTCAAGTTGGAAAAAATGCAACTTTAATTTCGTTTGCACCACATTTAATAGATTTAAGTAGGACAGAATAGATTAAGTTGAGTCTTCCTATACTACTTCAAGGTATGTCTTCTATCTGTAACTAAATGTTTTCATTACCATATCATTTATGGTATATGGAATTTATTTTTACATCCTTTCCCATATAATACTTTAGTGCATGTTGGACCTCTAACCTTCAATAATCTACCTCTGCATATCCCTGAAATACTATTTAGTATTTCCCAGTGTTCTGATCCCGTTCCTGGAGAGGTGTCTAAGTGATTCAAAGTACCTAATGTGTTTGCAGAGTGGGTTCTATTCCTAGCTCTTAACTTAAGTTGTCTCTGGTTGTTGTAGCTAAAGCTCCAAAATATCTATTTCCTCTCTTCTCTGTGGGAAGCTGGATTCATGGTCACATATATTACAAACAAGATTTTTACTTGCGCAAAGCCAGTTTACTATAACCTTTTCCTCTGCCCAGCAAGTATGAAATATTGTAGTTGCTCAGGTAGTAAATAATGGAATGTTGATTTTCCCTGTCTTGTGGACTTCCTGTGTAGTTAGCTCCTGCTGCTGTGAATTCCCCGAAATAACACCCGTGATTAATCACAAAAACATTTCTCAGCTATTTTTATACTTTAAATAGTTAAATTTAAATAGTTAAATAGTTAAAATTACCTTCAGTTTTCTGAAGCTTGTAAGGAGTGATAATAATGCCCAGCATCCAAAGGCACTCAAGGTACATTGTTCAGGTATCTCTATGTCCAGACTGCTATATGTATGATACAAAAAGATTTTTGTGACATGAAATAGAAAAAGTGGTTGTTAATCTTAACAGTCATGTACCCTGGGATTCTTTGTAGCTGGCACCCTGACTTTTTAGCTTGCATTGTTTACAGCTTTCTAAGACCATACATGGATAAGTTTTTAACACATACCACTTTCCAGCACTGAGATACATGGCTTCGGGGAGCATCATACTCTGCTCCCTCAAACTATTTGAAAAATTATGCCAGTCTCCTTTCATGACATGTCCTGTCTTTAATGACAGACCTATTCTATCTTTAAAACCTCTCCAGGTATTTCCTAGTAAATCACAAATTCCATGTTTGCATTTTAGTGAAAGAGAAAGTGAGGAATTTGTCTTCCTGGAACTTTTACAGCTCAATAACATTCTACCGTTACCCGGTAGTTATCCTAGTCATCAGATAAATGTCAAGGACGTGTCAATTATCTAGTTATTGATGGTAGGGCATCAGAGTATATTTGTGTGATTATCTCTGAAGCACTCTTATTCCCACGATTGGCCAAGTTTAGTTCCATGGAAGCTCTCCTCTGTACCTTTCACTTTTCAGAGAGATTCACACTGATTTCCTCTGTGTTGTATTTTTGATAGGACTGTTTCTTTAAAAGAGTTTTTTAGTAATCTTTTATGGTGAAGATGTCCCCCATCTGTTTACTTTAACATCAATTTATTTTGCCATATGCATGTGTAATAGCTTCTCCTTGACTGAATGCGCCATATGTGGACATACCTCCTTCCAAAGGTTTGTTCAGGGAATCAAAATCATAGTCTGCCAAACGTCTGCTTGCCAGGAAAACAGATTAATAATCAATATTTAAGGGTTGTTTCTTAATCATAAGATGAGGAAACAGGCATATTAACACAATAAGTATAAGTAGAAAAAAAGGAAAGGAAAAATATTAGAAAAGTAGTTAACAACAGGGAAATGAAAGGGAGTGAAAATAAGGATTTCTTGAATTTTAGAGGTAATGCTTTGCAATCAGATAATTGAATAAATATCCTGTTGTTGGAGGGTAAGGCACACGTACTCTGAAGAACAGGTACAATGTAATTTAAATGAGAGAAAAATAGTAAAGTTATAGGGGGAAAGAAAAATAAGGACGGAAGGTAAGGAATTTGGAAGAAAGGGGAGAAAAGGAAAGAAAGGAAAAAGTATAGGTTAAAAGCAGAACAGGGACCCAGTTACTTTGGGTATTAAAGTAGATGGGGTAGGTACGGAAAAGAAAGATAGATGGATATATAGTGTATGGAAACTGTGATATGGTCCCACTGGAGCAGGGAAAAGGTATTAGTATCCATTTCAAAATAGATTCTCCCTCCTCCAGCAACTACCCACTACCAAAAGCACTTTGGAAGGAAAGCAGCTTAAAGGCTATCTATTCATTCCATCTGAGGTGGGATTTTGGCTGGCTTGATCTTTTGTAAGTAACCCCATCTTTCCTCATTACAAGCCCGCAATACTCTCCACAACCTTGCTTCTTACATTCTTACACAATGTCCATGAGTCTTAGTGTTGATGGTGTTAATGTACTTCTACCATGTGAAACTGAGCATCCAATCTTTTTATCCTCATATCTTTAGCATGTTAACAAGTAGTGTATCTCTCCATTAGCCACTGCAAAAAAAAAAAAAAAAGCCAAACCAACCCTTCTGGTGTAAGTTGAGGTCTCTCTAAATCTGTGGGCCTAATCATAAATATTCAAGAGGGAACTTGGTATTATGCTTGTATAGCAAAATAACAATACCCATTTCTAACCTAGGACTTAAGACTTCTTCAACTGTGGGCATTTGAGAATTACAGAGTGACAGGCATTAAATTACCTCTAGTGGAATGGACTCCATCCATTCAGAATACAGTAGAGGAAATAGATTTATCAGTCAAAAAATGTTAAATCCAACAAATTCTTCCCACTAAATATCCAGAAAATCTGGGACATCATTAAAAGACCAAAATAATAGGGATAGAAGTCCAGCTCAAAGGCACAGAAAATATATTGAACAAAATCATAGATGAAAACTCTCCCAGACTAAAGAAGGACACGCTTATGAAGTACCAGAAACATACAGAACACAATTAGATGGGGCCAAAAAAAGTCCCCTACCACATAATAATCAAAACACTAAAGAGACAGAATAAAGAAAGAATATTAAGAAATTCAAAGGGAAACGGCCAAGTACCATATAAAGGCAGACCTATCAGAAGTACACCCAACTTTTCAATGGAAAATCTGAAAGTTAGAAGGTCTTGGATAGATGTTCTGAAGAAACCAAGAGACCACAGATGCCAGCACAGATTACTATACCCAGCAAAGTTTTCAATCACCACAGACAGAGAAAACAAGATAGTTTCTGTCAAAAATTTTATATGGTATAACTAGCTAGACAATTACTGATGCATATCACTGAGTGTGTCACTAGTACAGGGCTGAGACTCCACTCACTAAATATCTCTCACTAGTTAGAACTAGCAAAAGGCCAGAGTGTATGAAGTGCAACAATCACTTCCTTAAGTGAATTGAAGCAATTTATGTAGTAAGTCTCATTTGTTTATTTCTATGACAAATATTTGATCTTAAAAGATAGGTATTTGCTTAACAACTGCTCATGTTTCATGGTTGAGCCAGAATAGAGCAACTATAGCACAATTCCAAATTCTAAGCTGTCATATGTGACAGATGTAGTAATCAGTATACGTACAGACATGTTTATGACCTCCAGTTGCAGCAAGGATTATGTCCTTAGCCCTTATGAGATTCTTACTTATATTTTGTCTTTCCTGCACTACTTGTGTCCTGAAGATCAGTTTCTCATTTGCCTTATGTTCCTTGATTGGCTTTGAGAGAGGCAGAGAGAATCTCTAAAAATAATTTTAGAGATTTATTTATACAGTCTTGTTTATTCATAGAGCTTAGGTTTAAAGAAATCAAAATAGGCAGGGCGGTGGTGGCGCACGCCTTTAATCCCAGCACTCGGGAGGCAGAGGCAGGCAGATCTCTGTGAGTTAGAGGCCAGCCTGGTCTACAAGAACTAGTTCCAGGACAGGAACCAAAAGCTACGGAGAAACCCTGTCTCGAAAAATCAAAAAAAAAATAGTTTTAAGATTTGTTTTAATAATTTTAATTTATTTGGATATCTGTTTGTCTATCAATGCCACAAATATGCAAGTGTTTGAGGAGCAAAGATTTTATTGGATCCCCCTGGAACTTCAGTTGGTGTGAGCTCCCCAACATGGGTACAAGGAACCAAACTTGGGTCATTCAGAAGAGTAGCACGTCTTTTCATCTCTGAGCTAGCTCTCTAGCACTCAAATATGTTTTTGTTTGTTTGTTTGCTTGTTTCGTAGATATGTAGTAGAGAGCTTACCTAGTATACATGAGAGCCTGGATTCAATTCTTAGTTTCATACACCTAGTAGTAAAAACTCATAATGTTTCATGTGCTTGTGTCTGCAGTAGCCTACATATGCATATATATCTATTTTCTATGGCTCACAAAGAAGTATTGATAAATGGTGCCAATAAGGTATTGTTGTGTAATAATGAAATACCACATGGAACAAAGGTGCTATGAGACTCATTGCATATTCTTTTATCATATTAAGACAAAATGTTGGTAGCTATCACTTCAAGCTGAGTAGATGGGAGGCTGAGAATTCAAGTGGAATTCTATAGAAAGAAAAAATCAGGAGAGGGTAATATTTCATGCTTGCAACTCTAGCACTTAGGAGGTTAAATAAGGAGGGTGAGTTTAAGTACAGCATGGCTGCTTAGTGTGTGTCTGTGGATACAAACCAATAATCAAAACTGATAGGTTTCAGTGGATGTTTAAATGATAATCAGTAATGTCAGGCAGGAAATATTGATTATTAGTTAAGAGCACATGGTGCTCATTCACAGAACCTATGTGCAGCTTCTAGTACCCACAATGTAGCCCATACTCATCTGTAGCTTCAGTTCCAGGATACCTTATGTACTCTCCAAGCCCTAGGCAGGCACAAGCTTGCAAGCAAAGCACTCATATGCATTAAATTGAAATAAATTACAGAAAAAAAATTGGAAAGGAAGCTGAAGTGGTAACAACTGATAAGAGCACTTGTTGCTATTGCAGGGGACCTAAGTTCAGCTCTAAGCATCTATCTTGGATATTTTCCAATTGCTTATAACTCCAGTTGTAGGTGATCCAACACCCTTCCCTGGCATTCATGGGCAATGAACTGATGTACACAAGCATATAGAAAGACAGACACGTATACACAGACTTTGAAAAGTTTGAATAAATGTTGGGAATCAGTGTATAGACAAATCTGCCATGCATATATATACATACATATATATATATATTCACTCTAAAGAATCTTTATAAAATTCTTATATAATCATTCTTGATTTAAAACAGAACACTATAAAAAGATGACCCATATAAAAACAAATTAATATTACAAATCATGTGTAAAGTTGAAAAAATACAAAGAGCTGAATGGTGAAATCACAGTAGTTTTCACTAAACAAAGTGTTTTGATATTAAAAAATTAAAAATTGCAAATTACTACAAAATCGACACACTAATCAAGATTATTTTTCATTTTACCTTAATTACTATTAGAGACATTTTTTTTTGGTTTTTGGTTTTTCGAGACAGGGTTTCTCTGTGGCTTTGGAGCCTGTCCTGGAACTAGCTCTGTAGACCATGCTGGTCTCGAACTCACAGAGATCCGCCTGCCTCTGCCTCCCGAGTGCTGGGATTAAAGGCGTGCGCCACCATCGGCCGGCCTAGAGACTATTCTTATACGACCCAGCCTGACCTTCAATGAGTTATGTAGCAAAGGATAGCCATTTAACTTTTGATTCCCCTGCCCCTACTTTAGGAGGATTCTGGGATTGCAGTCATGTATTACAGCGACAGGTCATGTGGTTCTGAGGGTCAAACTCAGAGATTCCTGTGGCTCACCAACTACTCTACCAATTGAACTACTACATCCCTAGCTAAAGGTAAACTTTTATATTTTCATCATCTAGAGCCTGGCATCATAGCCAATCCCCATATTCCCAGTACTCCAGGAGTTGATTTAGGAGGATTCCAAGAATGCAAGACCATCGTAAACTATATAACACACATGGTATGGTGACTTCCACCTTCAAACATAGTATTCAGGTTGCTGAAGCTGAAAAAGCACTGAGAATTCAAAGACAGTCTGAAATACATACTGAGTTCCAGTTTAGGCTAGGATACAGGGTCAGAATATGTATAAAATAGCAATACTAAAAAACTACATAAAATTGTAACAATTGGGTACTCTCGGATGTTGTATACGTCAGTCAACAACTTTATGGCTACATTCTTGTCATAGTATGTGCTACTTTGCTTTCATCTTTTTCACAGCTTTACTGTTTTCAATATAAGGAACAAGTCTTTAAGCTGAGGAATTTTGGTTTATGCTTACAAGTTCAAATACAGGGAGGCTTATTCAGTTCCATTTTTGATTTAATAGGCTAGGTTACATCCAGAAAACCTCTCTGAAAAAAAAATAATTCATGCTTTTATATACTTTATAGCCTGTTGCTTTCATTTCAATATAAATCAGTGTTTTTATTTTTGTAAAACTATCTTTCTTCTTCGAAAGACCTCACAAGTGTCACTGCATTTATATTATTATTATTATTATTATTATTATTATTATTATTATTATTATTATTATTATTTTGATTTTCGAGACAGGGTTTCTCTGTAGCTTTTGGTTCCTGTCCTGGAACCAGCTCTTGTAGACCAGGCTGGCCTCGAACTCCCAGAGATCCGCCTGCCCCTGCCTCCTGAGTGCTGGGATTAAAGGCGTGCTCCACCACCACCTGGCCTTGTTGTATTATTTATAAAATTTTGTCTAATATTATATTCAATCTACTATGTTTATAATAGTTGAAGATAGCATATATGAATTTGAATTTCATTAAACATATAAAAGATCAGATTGTGAAGTGATTGTCGGACTTAATAGAAATAAGTTTTCCTAAATTTTGATTCAGTTTTTACATGAGCATCATATTCATTTCGACTTATTTTACTTGTCTATTATTTCCGTAGAATGCGGTTTGCGTCTAATCCAGGAATAGTGTTGCACAACTGTCGTCCCTCGCTCCTTACAACTCAACACAGGGAGGCTGAAGGCCTGAGGCCAGCTTGGCAACTCTGAGACCTCTTCTCCACATCTCAACAACAAAAAAGGTGATATTATAATCTTTTATCTGTATATTCAGTAAATTTAAATTTTTTAAGTCTCAATAAATGTATCAGAATAAATCAATGGTGGAAGCAGATAACAAAAGAACTGAAAGATGTAAAAGCATGTCTCAAAAAGATAATGGGATATAACTTTGCTTCATGTTGCACGGGGGGGGGTTATGTTTTACGTTTAAATTACTGTTCTTAAGCCAGTAAAATTAAAATTTAAGTCAGGCAGCAATCAGGGAGACAGAGTCAGGCCGATCTCTGTGAATTTATGGCTAGCCTGGTGTATAGAGTGACTTCCAGGACATCCTGGATACACAGAGAAACTCTGTCAAAGAAATTAATCTACCATTTCTCAATTTAGCCTCAAGCAGATTGATAGGAGAAAGGGAAAAAAATAGCAAATTCTTTGCCAAAATATTCCACCATGGCCCCTAGCCATGGTGCCAGCATTATTCTCCCACAAAACCTCCTGATAGACCTCCATAGTCCACATCACCTTCTGAACTATCATCTTCCAAACTTCAAGATACACCTTGCTTTCATTACTCAATGACTTTCCATCAAATTCTTACACATTCTTCCAAAACAAAACAGTGTAGTAAGGCCTATCACTGCAATACCTCACCCCCGGCGCCCACTTCTGTCTTAGCTGCTATTTAGTTGCTATGACAAAACGTCACAATCAAGGAGAGTTTCCAAAGATGCTGTTCCCTAGAGTCTTACTGGTTCAGAGGGTAAGTCCACGACCATCATGGCAACAGGCAGTGACTTTTATTCAAAACACTGCACTTTGTATCAGCTAAAGTTGCAAGGAAACTTTTAGGCACTCAGAGACAATAGATATGTATTTGATTTTGTTTTTCTCAGAGCCAGGGATTCCTCTATACATACTGGAAAATATTTCCTTAGAATATTAATGAATATAGTACATATTTCTTTTTATTAAATTTTATTATTCAATTAAGGATCTC
>NW_004949231.1:0-19052 GCF_000317375.1 Microtus ochrogaster | reverse complement strand
TCCTGTTATGAGTATAAAGTGTCCATCTCGATCTCTTCTGATTGATTTTAGTTTGAAGTCAGTTTTGTTAGAAATTAGAATGGCCACACCTGCTTTTTTCTTAGGACCGATTGCTTGAAACACCTTTTCCCAACCTTTTACTCTGAGTAGATGCCTGTCTTTGTGGTTGAGCTGTGTTTCTTGCAAACTATAGTACATATTTTAACCCACTAGTTGCTAACTAAGAACTTATATAGGAAATGTTAGGTCCAAAAAATAAAAATTGATTAAATAGTATAGAAACTATTTATAATAAGAAATAAAAAAAGAAATGAAAATAATCATTTTTTTTTTGGTTTTTTTCGAGACAGGGTTTCTCTGTGGCTTTGGAGCCTGTCCTGGAACTAGCTATTGTAGACCAGCCTGGTCTCGAACTCACAGAGATCCGCCTGCCTCTGCCTCCCGAGTGCTGGGATTAAAGGCGTGCGCCACCACTGCCCGGCTAGGTTTATTTATTAGGTAGTTTTTGCCTGCATGTACACAGGCATGCCAGAAGAGGTCACCAGATCCCATTATAGATGGTCATGAGCCAACCTGTGGTTGCAGGGAATTGAACTCTGGACTTTTCTTGGAAGAGCAGTCAGTGCTGTGAACTTCTGAATCATCCATCTCTCTAGCCCTGATAACAATCATTTTTTATGGAGTACTTTTTATTGCCTTCAGAATTAGAAGCTGTTTTTATGGAGTTCTCTTAAAAACTCTTTGAGAATGATTTCTATCTGCTGGAAACCACATAACCTGTTATTCATTTTACTTAAAATATACATTTTTGTGCTTCCCCAGGTGGTGACCATCTTGACAAACACACCAAAAATACCTTCTGAAAAGGCTTTGTCTACAGGATCTCCCAAGTACAGTTATTAAATTGATTGTTTTTGGAGTCCCTTATCATCTCACAACTTGCACAGGAGACTTCAATGGAATAGAAACGACCTGCTTTGGGCAAGTAACTGACTGGAATGTTCAGTTCTTTTGCTTTCAGTACATCTTGTATTCTCATATTGTATGTTACCTATTTTCTCATTCATATTTCACTTTTTGAGCAGAAGAGACTTTTGTGTGGGGATTGTACAATTAATGTGCACAGATTTTTTTTATGATACTTCAGATGGTAACAAGGTTTTCAGAGTAATTGAGTTTCCCTGCACACCAGTTTTGTTATCATTTGTGAGACGATTTCCTCCTCCTTTAAACAAGAAATGCAGATTTTAGGCAGGCCCCAAGAAGATTCTCTTACATACTGTGTTCTCTAGAGAAGGTCCTCTAGCTGCTGCTTTACTGACATTAATGACCTCTGTCTGGGGCAGAAGTACAAGTTTCTGTGGTTTGCCTTTTCTTCAATACCCCAACTGCAGACGTCAATGCCATTGAAACTATGAATATGTAGAGAAATGCAAGCCTTGCACTGATGAGGTGACACATGGGGCTGCTATCTTGTAGAATGTGTGGCATCATCATTTTATCGGTATCACCCGTCCTTTTAGGTCACTGTATCAAAGACATTTGCATTATTACACTTGTTCCTGCTTAACCTAAGTGAAGTTAATATACAGGACTTTAAAAAAAAAGTATTAGTTATTTGCTTCTAGACCATAAGTCATGCTGTTCATTGGGGAATTACTATCTGCATCTCTCAATATCTTTTAATAGTTGTTAAGTGTAAGGACACTTGCCAAGAGTTTTTAAAGTGTGTGTGCATGTATGTCTTCATGTGAGTATGTTCATGTTAGGTATCTGCAGGGGTCAGAAATGAATGCAGTCCCCCTAAAGCTGGAGTTAGAGGTGAGCCATGATTGCTCAACCCCCAGATATTTTAAGATTATTTACTAATTGTTTAATAGGAGCCAGTAAGATGTCTCCCTGGAAAAAGAGATTTCCATCAAAGCCCCGATGTATATCTCTGGAAGCCAGGTGGGAAAGAATATAACAGAGAACAGGAATCTGTTCTTGTGGTATAATAGTACCCAGGGCTAATTCTTAAACTGCACCCTGGTAAATAGTTGTGGTGCACAAACCTGGGGCCAGATTTGAACGCTAGCAGATGATTTTTGATCACTTGGTGTACTGTATGGTTCATCCAGAGGCTCTTTGATAGATTTTGAAACAGAAGATACACAATGCTTTTGCTTGTACTCGATTCTGAATCGTCTCCATCAGCGGGTCTCAAGCTGTGGCTTGTGACCCATTTGGTATTCAACATTCATTTAACAGGGGTCACCTAAGACTATTGATAACAGGGATTTATATTACAATTCGTAACAGTAGCCAAATTGCAGATATGAATTAGCAACAAAAAATAATTTTATGATTGGGAAGTTACCATAGCATGAGTAACTGCATTAAAGGGTCACATTATTAGGAAGATTGAGAAGCACTGAGATACATGTTCAAATATATAGTTGTTGAATGAAATACTTAAGGCTTTTGGTACTTGGCCCTTCATATTTTTTTTTGCAATTTTTAAAGCTAGGTGTTTTAGTACATTGAAATATCACCATCAACAATGATTAAGGCATTCTCTGGTCGTTCATTCTTGATCTTCTAGCCGTGATGAGTTAAGCCTTCATAATATATATATAGTAGTTAGTAGCTTTATTATGTTTATGTAAATTG
This sequence comes from Microtus ochrogaster, assembly GCF_000317375.1. NCBI lineage: Eukaryota > Metazoa > Chordata > Mammalia > Rodentia > Cricetidae > Microtus > Microtus ochrogaster. Next base: position 16,400 of record NW_004949231.1, on the reverse strand, counting down.
TATGTGGCATTTGTAGATGTATGATCTTTGTATTAATGTTTTTAAACTTTCTTTTTTAATATAGCACAGAGGTATTTCCAAACTAGTAGTTTAAGTTTACAAAAACATGCTTTGCTCTACATGTGATATTGTTGATGAGATTGTACATAATTATATCACTATGAAAATATATTTGGGTTCGTAATGATTTTCTAGGTGTGAAAATATTATATCATCATCTATGGTTTCTGTCAATGTTGTGAAATTGCTCTTAAAGGTTATCCGGGCTAAGCCAGAGAAGTGGTGTCATGAAAGTGCTAATTTTCATAAATGTGTTTACTATGTTTCAAAAACATTTAAATCATAGTCAATCTAATCAGTGAAATCATGTTTTTAAAACCTAAGCCTACTTTAAATGTGAAGTGGCCAAGATCTTACAAAAATAAGTACATTTTTAGATGTAAAAAAAAACTTCAAATGTCTCCAAATTTTCCACTTCCTCCTAAATCCCTTGAGTATATACTATGGTAATGAGTTTTTTCTTTCTCTTTTATTTTGATAAAATTTTGGGGCTGTATGCTCTTTATCTAGTCTTCCTCTCTGCTTTCCTCTCATGCATCATTTCCTTTTTTTTTCCTTCCTGTTCCTCTCATCTTATTTCTGCTTATTTATGCCATGTAGTTCTCTGAGCTACATATTAGCTGCAGATATGATCTCCTAATTGTCCAATATTTTCCTGCATGTACATTATAAAAGTGTGTGTGTGTGTTCCTTCAAACCTGACTTAAAATATAAGAACTCTGATGTGTTAGTTTTGCTTTATCATATTGCATTGTATTATGCTAATTATATTATTATATTAATTATATCATAAAACTAATTTTTAAATTAACTGAATTATAAAAATAAACAAGTAAAATTGATCAAACTAATTATATATATAAATTATAAATTTATAGATTTAAAATTTATAATTTATAAATTATAAAATTATAGATATAAATTATAGATATATATGTTGTTTTGAGACAAGATCTCCGTATGTAGATCAGACTGCCCTTGTACTTTGTACTCACAGAGCTCCACTGAGCATGCTCTGCTTCTATATTGCTGGATTTAGAGGCTTACATCACCATACCTAGTTGGGACATTTCTTTAAATTAGAAGGTTTTTTGCGACTGTTTATTTTTTTTTATTTAGTTGGTTTTGTTTGTTTGTTTTGCTTGTTTCAGTTTTTGTTCTTTTTTGGTTTCTCTGAGCAGCCTTGGCTGTCAATGGAGCACTCTTTGTAGACCAGGCTAGCCTAGAATTCACAGAGATCCATCTGTCTCTGCTTCTGGAGTGCTGGGATTAAAGGTGTGTATGCCCATTGCCCAGCCATTACTATTCTATCTCCTTGTTTATTTTCAGTTTCTTAACCTATTTATCTCTTCTTAGCTTAACTTTGGTGGTTTGGAGACATCTAGAAATTCACCCAATTGTTATAGAGTTTCTAACATAATAAAACATATGGGGTTTTTTGTTCTGCTGTTTTTATTTTTCTATTTAAATTTTTTTTAAATTTTACACACTAGCCCCAGTTCCCTCTCCTTCCATTTCTCCTACCCCACCTCCGCCATCCACTCCTCAAAGGAAGTAAGGCCTCACTTGGGGAGTCAACACAGCCCGGTATACCAGGTTGAGGCAGGACCAAGCCTCTACTCCCCACCCCCATATCAACTCTGAGCAAGGTATCCTGCAATAGGGAATGGATATCAAAAAGCCAGTTCATGAACCCAAAATAAGATGTAGTCTCATTGCCAGCCAGCCCCCCCCCGACAGATTAAGACATATAACTGTCACCCACATTTAGAGAGCTTAGTTCGGTCTTTGCAGGATCCCTAGGTGTCAGCACAGAGTCCATGAGCTCCCACTAGCCTGGGTCAGCTGTCTCTGTGAGTTTCCCAATCATGATCTTAACCCCCCCTTGCTCATATAATCACTCCTCTCTCTCTTCAAATAAGTTTCAGGAGTTCAGCTCAGTGCTTGGCTGTGGGTCAGTGCATCTGCTTCCATTAGTTACTGAACATTGGTTCTATGATGACAACTAGAGTAGTCACTAATCCAATAATAGGAGAAGGCCGTTTAGGCCCCCTCTCCACTATTGCTGGGCATCTTCGTCGGGATCATCCTTGTGGATACCATGTGTTTTTCAAGTGTTCTCTTATAGTATTCTAAATTTCTTTGGTGCTTGTTATCCTTCCTTGTTCATCTTTGATTCCAGTTATTTGAATCTTTACTTTTCTTCTTTTGCTTCATTTGGAAAAGAGTCCATCAAATTTGCCGGTCTTTTCAAAGTATCGGCTCATAGATTCATTGGTTCCTTATACTTTATTCTATTTAATTAATTTCTGCTCTTTTATTATTTCTTGCAATCCACTAAATTTATGTTTGTTTTTTTCTTCTATTTCCAAATTCTTGAACTATGTCATTAAGTCATTTATTTGTGCTGTTTCTGCTTTTTGGTTTTGTTATGTTTTGTTTTGTTGATGGTTGGTCTTACTATATAGCCCTGACTGTCTGGAATTGACTATTTGAGGCTGGTTACCTTTGAATTTACAGAAGTCAACTCTGTAACCTTTTTAATGTACTGTCAAAAAATATAAATGTAAATAATCATACCAAAATTAGAGTTAGAAGGAAATAAGAGTGTGGGAGACATTCTTGCTAGCTGAGTCAGGAAAGTGGTGAGCACACACGTGTGTCCAGAAAGAAATGGTAGTGTGTCGGTCCCTTTTTGTGACTTAGGAATGAGTGGCTATTTTTCAATATATCAAGATTCATACCATGCAATATATGATTTGTGTGTCTGACCTCTCTTTTTTGTTTTTTAAAATCTTTTTATAGTTTATTTTTTAAAGTCTAAAAATTATGAGCTCCTAATGGCAGATATAGTAGTCATTTCAACCTGGAAAAACGAACCCACATGTTCTGCCTTTTATCCTTTTCCCTTTGCTATTTGTTTTCTAACAAAGCTGTTATTCTAGCCTGATTTATACGTCTATATTTTATTTTTTTTCTAAGAATACTTTGTAGTGAGGCTATGCACAGCACATTGGGAAGACAATGCAGTATCAAAAAACAATGCTTTGGAAGTGAGTGCTGTTTCAACCTCCATGCTTAACTTCAGATAAACCATTCATCCATCACTTAATGCTATGTGTTTATTTCTGTCTTTGATCTTACTTGTATTTTTAATTGTGTTTATATATATATGTGTGTCTATGTGCGGGAATGTAGGTGTGACTGAAGGTACCTATATAGACAAGAAGAGTGTATTGAGTCCCCTGAAGCTGAAGTACAGGTAGCTAGCTCTGAACGAGCCAACAAGGGCATGAAGAACTGATATCAGGTCCTCTACAAGAGGCATCTATTCTCTCACTCACTGACGCATCTCTTCAGCCCTGAATTAAGTTTTTAAACTTACTGATCTCATGCACCAAGGGCATTTCCTGAAAAAAAAAAAAAAAAAAAAAAAACCTTTGTTTTCATTCTTGTGAACCAGTTTGCTTATTTAGTCCTGGAATTCAAATAGTACTAAAGAAACATCTACTGATTTATGACAGATTGGAATATGTTTAACTGGATATCATGGCACACACCTTTAGTGCCAGCACTCCAGAGGCAGGCAGATCTCTGTGAAATTGAGGCCAGCCTGTTCAACACAATAAGTTCCAGAACACCTGGGTCCTCTGAATCTAGAGAATTTGGCTTAAAAAATTAGAAAACAGAAGTTTAAAAATTTTAGATACCATATGACAAAGGCAAAGAGTTTTTGTTTTTTCCAAAATATAAGAAATGGTTTTCTATTGGAGATTTTGAAGATACTAGAAAGAAGTAGAATATGACCAAATTAGTAGAGTGATACCTACTTTTCTCCATTGTCTATTGCCTTCTCATAAACTATTCTGATTAAAATTAACATTTTTCCTGATGTTATTATCTTTGAAAATTTTAATGCTTTCAGTTATTTTGAGCAGGAGCAGATTTATCAAAATTATTCCTGCTTATTCATGAGTATCTTTATTAATAATATTTTATGGGATACTATGCATATCCTTCCTATATCTAGTGTAGAAGTTCTGGTTTCGGGTCATTTTACTGGAGTGGTGTATTTGGGTGAGATCTGTTGAATGGCAGTCAGATATGTAATACAGGTAAGATCTAGATGCCTTAACACAAATGTCTGTCTGTTTTTAGTTGTCTTTATTTTCACTGCTTATTTAAAATTTTAAACATCTGTGTTCACTGTATGTCTAGTATTTTACCCATTACCCAAAATGAATACAATGAGCTTCTACTTGACATGGCTTATTTTCTTACTGCTCCCTAACCTTACAACTTCCAAAGAAAAGAGTTTAGTTAAAGTTTATTAAATAAACACAATTGTGCAAGGCAGAGTGCAAATAGCTTGTGAACAATGCTGTAATACAGACTTTGATTTTGACAGAAATGCAGTGTAACTTAAGGTATGTAGTAATTAATTACAAACAATTGACAAAGTCACAAAGAACATGTAAGATGTGATGATTGTTTCTCTGGAATATTTTTTTTTATTATTTAGTGAACTGTTGTATAGTTCTTATTCATTTACAATTCTGTCTTATGACTCATCTAAACCTTTTCAGAGAATTGAGTGTGTCATCACAGAGGAGAGTTGGGTTTTCCTTCAGATGTGTTAGTATGGTCAGGGAAATGTTTCGGGGATGTTAAGAACTATTTGACGGATGTGGAAGGGTATCGCTGCTTCCACTGATGCTAACTTTTACAACGGTTTTGAGAAATTTGAATGGCTAGTTTTGGAAATCGGGTCTTACTCAAAACTTTAGTATTTGTTCTAACATTTTCCAATTTGTACATTTACTTAAATATTCACTCATCATTTCTGGGAAAACCTAATGCATTGCAGCATTTCAAGTTATTTAACTCATCTTTACTGTCTCTCACACTCTGCCTCTCTCTCTTTTTGAATACACACCGACCCTGTCTGTAGCCAACTGGAAAGTCCAGATTCTTCTTCCCAACTGCTGGGTTACAAATTTGCATCACCATGCTCGCCTCTAAATTTTACTTATTTATTTATTTGGTATAATTATGTTTAGTTTTATTTATTATTGGTTTATTTTTGTTTTTGGAGGACTGTATTTCACTGTGTAGATCTGGCTGACTTGGAACTCTCTGTGTAGATCACGCTGACATGAAACTCACAAAGATCTGCCTGCCTCTGCCTCCAAATATGAGGATTACAAGTAAGGACACAAACCATCTCTCTTTTCTTCCAATATTCCTTTTTTAGTTGACTGTTGAAAGGTGAACATAGGGTTATGGTTAGCGTTTGTATAGCACTTTAATAGGAATTTCTGCTTTTAGAACTCTGTTGATATTGATTGAAACTCTAAAAATATTTGAATAATTATGTTCATCATGATGACATTTTCCTCCAGCTTAAGACTTTCTAGTATACTTTATATTGCAAAATCCTCATTCACATTGTGTTCCTTCATGTGATTTTTTTCTTCGTATCGTTTGGGTGATGAATTTCTTGGTGGTTGATGATGATCCTTGGACATGAGTCCATGCTTATGTGGACTTCGTGGAGAACAGAAAGTCAATGTCATAATATCTGGGTCTGAGTTGTTGGTATAGCGGATGATTGTAAGTGAGGTTTTAGATGGTACGCATCTTTCTTTTTATTTAAGGTGTTCTTTTCACCTCTGTTGTAATACCCTCACTTGTCTGCTTCTGTTAACATAATATAGAAACGGGAGATTATAATGTATATACTATTTCTAAGTTATAGCAATTGTATTTATATCATTTTTAGTATAAATTCCAATTAATAAATATTTGAATCAAACATGCAACTGTGAAGACAAAGGTGTCCATACTAGAAACAGCCTAAATTAGTCTTCTTAGAGTTACTGTTATATTTTAGAATTTATCCTTGAAAATATGTGTCTGCCTGTCTGCAAGTGGTTGTGGCATATGCCTTTCATTCCAGCACTTGCAACTCAGAGGCAGGCAGATCTCTGAGTTCATGGCCAACCTGATCTACAATGTAATTTCCAGGGCAACCGGCATTGCACAAAGAAAACCTGTCTTGAAAAAACCCAAATCAAATGAAACAAAATAAGCAAACATAAAATAAAAACCAACAAAACAACCATAAACAAAAAACAAAACCTTAAGTATTTCAGAGGATTGTATGTATGTATAACAACAATGAATGACAAAAGAGTTTATGAATATTGAAAATAGCAAAGGAGGTTTGTGGAAAGACCTTTGAAAGGAAGGAGTAAATGATGTAATTATACTATAATCTCAAAATATTAGTAAAAGACATTAAAGGAAGAAGTGCAAAGCCATTTTTCCAAGGTTAGCTGACACTGACAACAGTGTCTATGTGATCATGACTTAGAATAAAGCTCGGGAACTATGGGCCGTTACCACATGCCAGCAGGCACTAAAACACCATATTAATATGTGTAGACTATTTAAATCAAACTAGAGTTGCCTTGCTATCCATACCTATCACACTTTCACATATTCACGCACAGTTTTAATTACATTGAGTTATGCTTGAGAATTTCTTAAGCCAGACCAGAAAGAGGTTCATTTGTAACGATAGAGTTATTTTGAATCACGGTCTCCTGTATCTCAGGACAGGTTCAAATCCACTGTGAGCTATGGGTGACTTTGAACTTCTAATCATCCTGAATAAACGTCCTTCACATTCAGTTTTAACATTTTAGGTTATAAAGATTTATACTTACTAAACTAGCTTCTTTTGTACTGGGAAAGCAGTGATAGTCATTGTATAGTATTTTATTTATATTTATTTATTTATTTATTTATTTATATTATTTCAAAGCAGGATTTTTTTACGCTGTCCTGGAACTAGTTCTTTAGACCAAGGTGGTCGCAAACTCACAGAGATCCATTTGCCTCTGCCTCCCAGGTGATGGGGTCAAAGGTGTGTGCCATCATCACTTAGCCTTATTATGTAGCATGTCATAACTGTTTAAATAAAATTTTATTTTCATCTGTAGCCTGAGGCCAGATATCTACTAATCATTTTCTAGAGTATTGAATAAGTTAGAACCTAAAAATGGTATTAATTCAACCTCATGGTGAAATATATGAGAATCTCTTCTTCATTTTATTTTTATAAGAACCTTCTTCAGTTCCTTTATCAGGCAGGTCTCACTTGTAAGAATAACACATTTGATGATGCATACTACCATGCACCTAGTTAGCATAATGCAGGAAACTGTACAAGTAAAAGCCTGCCTTTAGTTATAGCTGCTAAATTAGCTTTCATAAATGCAATTACTACATGTTTCTTACTTTAGTGGGCATTAGCTTCTTTTCTTTAAACTATTAATCAAATTAATATATAAGTATTATTTCTCAGCATCATTGGTTTCACCTGTGTCCCTTAAAGAGTGACTAAAGCACATTGATTATAGCAAAATTACTACAGATAAAATTGGTTTAGCCATTTAAAATTAGAGTCAATAATGTATGTAGCATATGGATCATATTTATCTATTTATATTTTATTTTTTAAATTTCTTCATCTCTGTGTTGTCTGGCTCTAAAGGCTAGAATAGGAGAGAAAGAAAGAATCTTGAATCGAGAATGTATTAACTTCAAATTAACTTGTAACTAATTCTTATTTTGCCTTCAGTTACTTATTCAAAGTATACTTGGTGTATATATTTTCTGAAAGGCTCACCTAAATCAATTGGGAAACAAAGCATCGTGAGTAAGTGGAAAAGCACATGAATTGTTCATAAAGGAAGTGTAATGGATGGCCACAAACATAAAATACATTCAATTAAGCCAGTCTTTATTACTAAATGATTAACATTGAAAAAAATTGAATCCGAAGTATAGAGGACATGTTAAGAAATGATTTTCCCCTTTCACCTATCAGATTCCCAGAAATACTTAGAAATGAAATTTGAAACAATTTAAATTCCTGATGTTTAAAATGTTAATTATGGTAGACATATATGATGAAAATTAGCACATTTTGCTCACCAATTTCATTTTTAGATAATTACTTATAGCCTGTAATTAGAAGTGTAAAATTTATGTAATAGTAAATATTCATTGTAACCAATAATTATGCTTGTAATTATTTGCTTACTTGTCATTAATCATAGTTCATTTATCTAATTGGAATATGTTCAGGCATTATGAAAATGTATCAAATTAACTGATAAAAATCCCAGTTTGAAAAGTTCATTTGTTGCTGAGTACCAGTTATGTCTGAAGCAATGATGTATTTCTTCATATCAAATGTTATATGCATATATATTTTTGTTGTGGCCAATAAATTAATCTTATAGCAGTGATATTTAAAAATATCCATAGTGATTTCTGGTCATTATTTTGTTCTTATATTTAAATGGGTATATGATTGTTATTTATGTAATTTTCTAAATCCTAAGTATATGTATTTATTTAAAACACCTTAATTATTGTATTTTTGTATAAAAAGAGCACCAATGAGATGGTTTAGTATAGATAAAGCGACTTGTTACCAAGACAGACAACCTGAGTCTGGTTTGTCACAAACACACACACACATACACATACACATACACATATGCACACACACAGAATAACATTTTAAATATATTTCACTTTATTTTTTTAAAAAAGAAAACAAACTATTTTCTTATATTTTCTATACCCATCCCAGTTACACTCCCTCCCCCCTCCCATTCCCTCTACCTCCATCCCAACCCCACCCCCATCTACTCCTCAGAGAGGGTGAGGCACATTGCTTTGGGGAAGGCCCAAGGCTCTCTCTACTATATCTAGGCTGAGCAAGGTATCCATCCAAAAAAAAAATGGTTTCCAAAAAGCCAGTACAAGCAGTGGGGATAAGTCCTGGTGCCACTACCAGTGGCCCCACAGTTTTCTCTAGCCATACAAATGTCATCCACATTCATAGAGTCTAGCTTGGCCCTATGCTTGTTCCTTCCCATTCTAGCTGGTGTTGGTGAGCTCCTATTATCTCAGGTAGACTGTTTCAGTCAGTGTACCCATCATGGTCATGACCTCTTTGTTCATATTCTCATCTTCCCACTCTTCAACTGGACCTTGGGAACTCAGTCCAGTGCTCCACCATGGGTCTCTGCCTCTGTTTCCATCAGTTGCTGGGTGAAGGTTCTATGGTGACATGTAAGATAGTCATCAATCTTCCTACAGGGCAAGTCCAGTTCAGGCACCCTCTCCTCTATTGCATAGGGTCTTGTGGATTTCTGGGGATTTCTCTAGAGCCAGGTTTCTTGCTAGCCCCATAATGACTCCCTCAATCAAAATATCTCTTTACTTGCTCTCATCTCTGTCCTTCCTCCATCTAGTCTATCCTGTTCCTTCAAGTTCTCCTGTCCCTTCTCTTCTCCCATCCTCCTCCTCTTCTTCCCTTTCTTCTACCCCTCCCCTATGCTCCAATTTTGTCAGGCAATCTTATTTATTTCACCTTTCTGGGTGGATCTATATTATGTTTCCATTAGGGTTCACCTTGTTACTTAGTTTCTCTAGGATTATGAACTATAGGCTTGCTATCATTTGCTTTATAGCTAGTATCCACTTATGAGTGAGTACATACCACGTCCATCTTTCTGGGTCTGGGTTACCTCATACAGGGTGGATTGTTTTTGTTCCACCCATTTGCATGCAAATCTCAAGATGTCATTGTTTTTTACTGCTAAGTAGTACCCCACTATGTAAATGTACTGTATTTTCTTTATCCATTCTTCAGTTGAGGGGCATCTAGGTTGTTCCTGGGTTCTGTCTATTATAAATAATGCTGCTATAAACATAATTGAACAAATGTCCTTGTAATATGATTGAGCATCCTTTGGATATATGGCCAAGAGTGATATTGCTGTTCCAAAGCTACCTGATTCCCAGTTTTCTGAGAAACTCCCATACTGATTTCCAAAGTGGCTGTAAAAGTTTGCCTTCCCACCAGTAATGGAGAAGTGTTCCCCTTACTCCACATCCTCTCCAGCATAAGCTATCATTGGTGTTTTTGAGCTTAGCCATTCTGACTGGTGTAAGATAGTATCTCAGGTTGTTTTGATTTGCATTACTTGATGATTAATGATGTTGAACATTTTCTTAAGTGTTTTTTGACTATTTGAGATTCTTCTGTTGAGAATTCTCTGTTTAGGTCTGTACCACATTTTTAATTGGATTATTTGAGATTTTGATGTCTAATTTCCTGAGTTCTTTAAATAATTTGGAGATTAGATCTCTGTCTATTGTGAGGTTGGTGAAGGCCTTTTCCCATTCACTAGGCTGCCTTTTTGTTTTATTGACTATGTCCTTTGCTTTATAGAAACTTCTCAGTTTCAGGAGGTCCCATTTATTGATTGTTGCCCTCAGTGTCTGTGCTACTAGGGTTATATGTAGGAAGTGGTCTTTTGTGCCCATGCATTGAAAGCAACTTCCCACTTTTTCTTCTCTCAAGTTCAATATTGTCAAATTTATATAAAGGTTGTTAATCCATTTGGATTTGAGTTTTGTGCATGGGGATAGATATAGATCTATTTTCATTCTCCTACATGTTGATATCCATTTATGCCAGCCCCATTTGTTGACGATGCATTCTTCTTTCAACTGCATAATTTTACCTTCTTTGCCAAAAATCAGGTGTTCATAGGTGTGTGAATTAATATCTGGGTCTTCAATTTGAGTCCATTGGTCAACCTGTCTGTTTTTATGCTGATATCAAGTTGTTTTCATTACTGTAGCTCTATAATAGAGCTTGACATCAGGGTTTGTGATGTTTTCAAAAGTTCCTTTATTGTGCAGATTTGTCTTGTCTCTCCTGGGTTTTTTTCCCCATATGAAGTTGAGTATTGTTCTTTGACACTCTGTAAAGGATTATGTTGGAATATTGATGAGCATTGCATTAAATCTATAGACTGCTTTTGGTAGAATTGACATTATGTTGATTCTATCTATCCAAGAACGTGGGAAATCTTTTCATTTTCTGGTATCTTTTTCAATGTTTTTCTTCAGACTTAAAGTTCTTGTCAAACAGGCCTTTTATTTCTTTAGTTAATGTTATCCTAAGATATTTTATGTTGTTTGTGGCTATTCTGAAGAGTGATATTTCTCTGATTTCTTTGTCAGGTTCGTTATCATTTTTTATACAGGAGGGCTATTTTTTTTTTTTTTTTTTAGTTCCCTGGGTATCTCAGGACTGTCCAAATGGTTTCAAACAAGAAGCTAACAAGTAAAAGGTGTGAGAGTCCTGGATATGCAAATACAAGGGCCATTTACTTTCTGAGGGAGTTAGATTGTGACAATACCTTGGCTCCATGCATGCTTTGTCTGCAGTTTGGTGGCTAGGGAAAGAAGTGCTCAGTGATAGGAGGATAAGTGTAGAGAAATACAGAAAGAGACAGAGAGGAGCAAAGAGACAGAGAAAAGAGAAAGTAAAGTTGTTTCCCATTGACTTAGAAAATATGTGGCACATTTCTGGGAAGGAAGAAGAAATGTGTACCAGGTTGAGATTCTGCCACACAGTTTTGAAGCTAGAATAAAAGTGAATATTTTTGGAGGGAATTCGGAACATTCAGGATATCCTTGTTGGAGTGTCTCATTGGGACAGATTGGGACTTGTGGGACTGCAGAGAGGGGCAGATGGTAGCAATGAGATTAGGAAGGGAAACGGGACTAGCCCAACCTGGATAAAGCCAAACTTTCCCGCAAGAAACTTTAGAAATAAAGTCACCACTGACTAGGGAGAAAGTAGGTGAGTTCTACATCAGAGAGTCAGATCTGACAGGGACTATACCACCAGAGTGCAATTGTCCCTCTATAATTAGAAATCTGCTCTCACAAACCTTCTCAGGATCATATTCTGTGGAGACCAACTGGAGTTCAGAAGAAAATGGTCAAAAACATTCAGGGAGGAGAGCCAGAAAGCGACAGAGACACCTGAAAAGTTTATTAGTGTTAATGGCACACCAAGAGAAAACAGAGTCATAAAGGCTAAGGCAAAAAATATCATAGAAGTACACTTGATACTTGAGTTTTGGTGTATCTACTAACATGATTGAATTAACGACTGTCTTTCACTCAAATGAATCCCAAAGCTAAAAGGACACATATTGTGTTTACTGGTTTTCAAAAGGGTGTAATTCTTCAAGTAAGGCCTATTTGGTGGCCTTAGGGATCCATTGGACAAACTGACCTTTGGGTAAGAGGCTGCAGTTCAAGACTAACGGGAGACCCCTGCTCATGAGCCGGGGAGTCTGCCATGGCAACTTCTGCTTGCAAGGTTGCATTTCAGGGAACTATAAGACTAGAATGTTACAAGTTGTCTTGGGAGACGTTGGCCAAGATGGGAAATATTTATACTGGCTTCTCACATGTACTCATGTTCCCAGAACATATGTCTTGAACTTAGGCTTCCCATGAAGAGAAAGTGTCATGAATGGCAGACATTCAGAGACAAAGTCAGATGCACACAGAGACAGGGCAAAACTGAGAGACAGAGAGTTAGAAAGGTGTTGTGTTAGACTGCATGAAATCTCTTGTTGTAAAGGCTTATGAGGAAACCTTAGTGCAATTTGACCTCAGGCCCATAGCCTTAGCATGACAGTGGGTTGCAGCTTCCAGTAGTTTTGGCAGCAGGTTATCAGACCTGGTCAGGAAATAGGAGGCATGGTTTGAACAGTGAACATGGCCAGAGTTCAGTCCTAACCTTTGAGCTTGAGGAAACAAGGTATGGTTGCCCTAGTTAGTGACACTAGTAGGATGGTGATCAAATTGACATTTTCAGAGCTGCTCTTCAGAATTTTAGGAAGAAACTGCTTGTTGGTATTGCAGTACCTGGATGGGTTGGCCAACCAGAAATTTGTTGATTGACCTAAGAGAGGGAAAAACATCATCTTCAAGGCCATGAAGAGGAAAAAGAAAAAGATTGATACCCAGAGGCATACTGTGATTTATGTGTCAACTCATGATAAAGACTTTGGGCAGAAAGGAGGGCTTGAAGAGCACTTGTGACCTGATCATCCCATTGAGACCAATCAAACCAACCCCTCCCAGAGCCAATTGCATCATTCCTGCTGAAACACTGGCAAGACGAATTTTGCCCACACAGTGTTGCAACTGTAGAACGTGAGCTCATAGTGCACAGGGAATGCCCAGCAACAAACACATCCCTTGCCTACAGTTGAGGCAAAAGACTGAATCTCCAGGAGTGATATTGCTTGGTGTTGGTGACTTGCAGGAGATTGCCAAACCAAGGTAAGCCTGGCATGATGAATTGCACCCAAATGCTAATCATTCTCTGGTCATGGTGCTGGGGCAAGGGCTGCCAAATCCAGCACTAAGATCTGCTATACCAATAGCAGAATTAGGACCTCATGAGACCCAGAATTCCATACAGGGAATCATTGCAACCTCCTGTTAACAGATGGGGCCTGTCTGGATAGATTTTGGAATCACCAACATAAAGATAACGAGATATCTAAAATATCTTTGTTATAGGGTACTGCAACATAAACGAAGAGAAGATGACTCTCACAAAAACATTCTAGGAAAAACTAAAAAAAAAATGAGTCACCCAAGTCCATGGGAAGTAGGATAGAGGCTTGAAACCACACCCATGCACTGTTGACACTTGAAATCCTACTGTGAATCAGAAGGCCAGAAGTCCAAGGTAAACCTGGCATGAATTACCATCACATGCTCATGAATGTCGTGTCTTGGTGAGCTGTAAGATGTGCCCATTCCTGCCTCCAGACCTGTCTGCATTAACCGGAAGCAGACTTAGGTCCTCAAGGTGCTACTGCCGTCCATGCAGGGACCCATTGCAACCCCCCTTTCCCAGATGGGGGATGTCTGGGCACTTCTCGCACTCCCCAACACCCACCCTGGCTTGAGAGGAGACCTACCTCTGAAAGTGTCTGGGCCAGGCCACTCCAGCGTGCTTGGATCGATGATGATTCCCAGTCAATCATTCCTTGGAAAAGCTGAACAAAATGAGTGAAAACTCAGTACCACCGCTCTCATCGAGACTGAGGTCCTGCACCTTGGGTCACCCAGGTCCTCTGGGAGTAGCATACGGGCTTGCCAACCACTCCCCTGCTCCTGCCCTCCTCCAGCAGTGGCCTGACTCCCTCCTGATGGCCTTGTTCTCTCAGGGTTCTGCTAACGTTCTTGGGCAAGGTTTAGGCAGAATATTGGAGGCTTTCTGGGAATCTTTCCTTGCTTTTGCCTCCTTGAGATCCTGAGAGGGAGTGGCTAGGTGTGGTGGCTCCTAGGAGGGCCCTTTCAAACAGTGGCAGTCTGTGCAGCTGAAGCAGGTGGAAGAAGGTCCATTCAACATTGTCCCGGTCACTGGGAAGTTCATGCCCAGGGGGGAGACCTCTGAGGAAGCTTTGAAGTTGGTGGCAGCCCCACAGAGTAGCTGCTGAGGGGATTCTGAGGTGAAGTGAGCTGCTGCCCAGGGAATGTGACCTGGGACGTGGCTCCTTCAGGCCTTGCCGGCCGTGGTCTCTTCTGTTGCTTGAAATCCAATGGGGAGCTGGATAGATGGAGACAGAGAGCGATTCTGTGGTTGGGTACACTCAAGGTACTCAAGGAGTGTCCCCAGTTCTAATAGGGCAAAGACCAAAACTTTGAGGGGGATGAAGGATTACATAGCCCCACAACTCCAGTCTCACATTTCACCTAGCTATGTGTTCTCGTCCTTGGGGCTCTTGGCAAGAAGTCACTGGCAGAAACAGGAGACTTTCCTACACGTGCCTCAAAGAGGTGTGCTGAGCTGTGCCAAAATTGGAATTTGGGAAGACTTTGGTGGGGGGTAGGCTGTTTGCCATGACACTAAGGTCACACATGCATGGCTCCTGATGGAGGACCAATTTGAGAAGGTCCCTTTGTCTGATCCATGAAACTAGGGGTCCTATCTTGGCTCTTGCCAATCTCAAAGCCAGGACGGTCCAGATTTGTGTTTAGCATTCTTCACCAGGGTCTCTTTTTTTTTTGAAGGGACTGTTTGGCATCCAGCCATGGCTCCCATGGCAAAATTGTCCTTGGGGTGTGAGCTTGTGTTTCAAGCGAGGCTGCCTGGAGACCCTTGCTTTGGAGCAGTGTCATCTGCCAAAGCTGCTTGTGCTTGCACGGTTGCTTTCCAGGGAATCAGAAAGCTTGGGTGTTGCAAGGTGTCTTGGGAGATGTCAGGTTCTTCTGGTCACCATTTCAGTACCACAGGAGGTTGCATCCATTGACGCACTGTTGAGGCGTGCAGTCCAAATTAAAGCATTCTCGAACTCGGCTTCCCATGAAGAGACACCATCAGAGAGGAGCAACCAGACAGAGGCGTCAGTGTCCGAGGAGATAGAGACAGAGATGGTAACGGAGAAAGAGACAGAAAGATAAAGAGACACGGTCAAAGGGAGAACCATAGATCAAAAGAAAGTGTTGCCTTGCTAGTCTACATAGCATCTCCTACACTGAAGTCCTGTGGGGAAGGCTTAGTGCACTTTGACCCTTTGCATTAGCAAGAGAGAGGTTTACAGGTGCCAGTAGCCCAAACTGTCATTTTGTCAGAAATGGTCAATTAATAGGAGGCATGGTTTGTTCAGGGAACATGTCCAAAGAGAGCTGAGTCCTGAGCCTTGAGCTTCAGACTGCCAGGTGTGAGTAGCCTATTAGTGAAAGCAGTGAGCTGGTTTCAGAGCTGGCATTATTCAGAGCAGGCTCTAAGGATATTTCTTTTTATATTTATTTCTTTATGTATTTATTTATTTGGGATAAGAGAGTGATTGCTGGTTTTGCAGTAGCTGGATAATTTGTGCTGACAGACACTTGTCTAGTGGCTGCAGAGAAGGCCAAATATCACGATCACGGCCATGGAGGGAGCCAGGAACAGGCCAAGCACTGAGACTTGAACAGTGGATGTCAGCCATCTGGCAAACCATGCTGGAGGGTTTGGGCAGAGCAGGGGAGCTGGCAGAACACGTGTTGCCCGATCATCCTACTGAGACCCACCAGCCCAAGCTCTCCCAGAGCCAGCGTCATGGCTTCCAATGTAACGAGGGCCTGTGCTTTTATATCTTGACAGTGCTGCATCTGTGGCACGCATGGCCACAGGCCAGAGAGAATGGCCCAGCACCCCAGGCTATGCCTACATCTGATGGCAGCAGACTGAGCCGCCCGCACTGTCGTCCTCTGATGTTGGTGACTTGCAGCAGAAGGCCAGAGGACCAAGGTAAGCATGACATGAATTGTCAGCACGAGCTGACGATTGTGGGGTCTTGGTGGTGCTGCGAGGTGTGCCCATTCGTGCCTCTAAACCTGTCTGCACCAGCCTGTAGCAGACTTAGGTCCTCAAG
>NW_004949230.1:679641-680895 GCF_000317375.1 Microtus ochrogaster | reverse complement strand
GTCATTATTAATCAGCCATGATTAGCCATGAACTTGACCTTTTAGGAAAGAAGCCTGAGGGTGACGGCTACCCCAGGGACCCCAACCTGGCAGTTCTGCTGTCCTGGAACACTGCCAGGTCTGGTAGGTAGGGGAAGGACAGATAAGCCCTCTCTCCAGGGGGAACTCAGATCTGGGTTGTCCCCTCTACTAGGTTCCTTTCTTCTGGAGAGGGGAGGTTTTGTTCCACCCCAGCAAAATGATGAGAACCCCTGCCCTAGTCAATGATATGCAGGAGCTTTTCCCAGGATGAGGAAGATCATCAAAACAAGCAGGTGGTATTAGTTGCTTCCTAGTGCTGGGATAAACACCATGACCAAAACAACTTGGGGCAAAAAGCATTCATTTCAACTTTGAGATTACAGTTCCTCATGAAGTCCGAGCGGGCACTAAAGAACTAAGGCCATACTTTCTGCTTACTCCCCTAGCTCTCTCAGCCTGTCTTCTGACACAACCCAGGGCTACCTGCCCAGGGGTGGCACCAACCACAGTGGGATGGACCTTCCCACATCAATGATTAATCAAGAAAATGTCCCCACAGACTCACCTACAGGCCAGACCAATGGAGGCATTTTTCCCAGGTGAGGTTCCTTCTTCGCAGATGACTGTTGTTTGCATCAAAGTTGACAAAAAAAAAAAAAAAAACTGAAAAAGAGGGTGAAAGGTCATGATAGCTCAGAGACTAAGTCAGGATAATGCAGAGTTCAAGGCCATGCTGGACTACAAAGCTAGACCCTGTTTCAAACAACAACTACTTAACACACACACACAGACACACACACAGACACACACACATACACACACACAGACACACACACACAGACACACAGACACACACAAGACACACAGACACACACACACACAGGGTAGGCCTATGTCCTTCAGTCAGTAGACATGAGGAGCTGCAGGACACACGCTGTCTAAACATACTTCAGCACCCTAGAACAGAAGGGCCTTTGGGAAACCTGTACGATACTGGTTGGTTGGTTGGTGGCCTGGGTTCTTGAGCACAGGAAGGAGAATGCAGGAGGGCTCATGGGAACCAGTGCCAGCTCAGCAAACCTTCTGCAAATCTAAATGTATCCTCAAAAACAAAGTATTTACCTCAAAAAAATGCACATTTTGTTAAAAACAAGTGATCACAGTAAGACTGTCATTTCAGAATTAGCAATAGTTTAGAGATTTTTATTTTATTTTTCTTAGAATTATTTTATA
>NW_004949230.1:671408-673961 GCF_000317375.1 Microtus ochrogaster | reverse complement strand
AGATGCAGAACCTAGATGAGTACTCATTGAGACTCTTGCTTTTGAAAATAATAATTTAAAATGGAAAATAGATACTTGGGCCCTTAAAGGTCAGAAGAGCACCAATGGATAAATGGATCCTACACATAGCCAGTGTTGAGTCCTTTGACTATAACACTGACGCGTGGGTAGGAGAAGTGATTTCCAAAAGTATGAAGAGACATCAAAATACTAAAGTCATTAACTGTGGTACAACTGTACATCTGAGAAGGGATTTCAGACAGGGTGTATCTTCTGGGACTCACCCAAATAGAAGGCCCCAATCTTCTGTTTTATGAAGAAGATGAGGTGAAGGATGACACTGGATCACTGAATGTAGAGCAAAAAGAGACAAACAAGGCAACCCATTATCATCAGAAAACTCCTTGAAGGGCCTCTTGCAGGCTTCTAGGTCACATGTGTTCCAGTCATTCCCAGTCACTGAGGGAGACACACCACCCCAGGAAAATTATAAAATCTGATGTCTGTTATTAAAAAAAAAAACCCTACAGCTCTGAATGATAGAATAACAATGGAGGATGAATCAAAAATTCCAAAAGAAAATAGAAAACTTATATTTTGGCAGACTTCTATGAATGGTCAAAGACCAAAGCTAAGAGTTTGAATAAATAACATCATAATGAAAGGATTATTGGACACAGGTGCAGATGTGTCTATTATTATTCCAGAATATTGGCATCTGAATTGGCCTCTTTGGGAGGCAGATGGTCAATTCTTAGGAATTGGAACCATATCTCAAGTAAAACAAAGCATAATGTGTTGAATGCATAGGGCCAGAAGGACAGAGAGAAAGGCTGAAGCCATATGTGGCTAAAGTAAGCTATCTGGGTGGCTGGGACAAACAAGCAGACCCCTCCTTGGAACAAATGTTGTCCAACGTGTGGGCAACTGTATCCACGTAAAATTTGAGAGCTTGGGAAGTAATTCTAGACAGAAAAAAAAATAGAATAAAGCATGGCTTCTTGGTAGCAGCAATTTCTCAGATCTGCTCTGCTTGCTAGAGGCAAGTGTTCACATTTAAGAGAGGCTTCCTGACTCAGCTTCAGCTGCAAAACCCTGCAGCTCTTAAGAGGTCCTGCCACGAAAAACTTAAATGGTGTTGATGAAAAGCTGACTGCATGCTTTTTGGTTTTCAGCAGTAGCAGGAAAAAAGTCACACTGTTTTAAAATGCCAGCCTTCTGGGCCATCCTGCCAGCACAAACTCTGACTCTTCCAGGCAGAGGTTCAGCTACAGAGTGTTTGAGTCTGGTTTGTGAGCACACTGTTGCAGCTTGCTTGCTGACAGGGACCTTAAAATGCCATAGAGTTGTGGCAATATGCGTGGCTCCAGCCAGTACCTCTGCCACTGAGCCTGGAATTTCAGAAAGCTAAGGAATGGGCTAGATCCAGCCATCAAAGCCACAACTTTAATTCTCTCCATAGTGCTTAGCCAATTAGAGACTCATATGGTCAGGAAAAGATAGATATATAGTAAAATAAAAATTCAAAGTTGAAGAAAACTTCTAAATGTTTTACAGTGTGTTAAAAATATATGCAGGCTTGGGACAGAAAGAAAAATGTTAAAATCTTTTTAAAAAAGAAGAGTAGTTGGGTGGTTTTCAAGGTGTGGTGGCACACACCTTTAATCCCAATGCCTGGGAGGCAGAGGCAGAAAGACCTCTCTGAGTTCACAGTGTGGTAGCACACACCTGTAATCCCAGCATTTGGGAGGCAGAGACAGGCAGATCTCTATAAATTTAAGGACAGCCTGGTCTATAGAGTGAGTTCTAGGATAAGATACACAGAAACCCTGTCTCAAAAAGCCAAAAATTAAAATAAAAGAAATAGAGTTTAAAATAAAGCCATGTAAAGATGGAAAACACACAGAGAATCTTGATACTGTATGTTATTATGTTCTCTTTGAATTGTTTGTATGCTGAGGAAGGAGCAACAGATACTAAAATGTATTTGCTTATAAATGCTGCTACATTAATCCAAGATAGATATTTTGAAAATACTTTGACTTCAAAATTGAAGGTATGTTACTTTGGAGAAGAGATTTTGGTTTTGTTTACACAGAAAATGAAAGAATTAAGAAAAATCAGGTTTGTTCAAGGAATACCACTTGATACCAATATCCTTAACAGGGTAAAAATCTCACTACCTAGACTTACAGATCTCCCTACTTGTCAATACAATGGTAGTTGCAACTCACTTAAAAAGCAAACCTGTCTTTGGAGTTGGACGGTGGCTTTCCTCTAAATCTGGTCATGTTGTTAGAAGAAAACTTCAGAGTTTCTGTCTCATGTCAGGAGCCATCTGGTGTGAAAAAGAAGGACTACAAAATCTAGCAACTAAGGCTTTCAAAATTCTGCTTTCAAAAATTTTACTTCTGCCCATACCTATTTTCATCTCTATGGTCCCTTTCTTTGAATATATGTATATTGAAACCCAAACTTTTAATTTTGACATAAATAATGTTTAAGTTTTTCACAATGGGGCTGGAGAGATGGCTCAGTGGTTAAGAGCACAGT
>NW_004949230.1:664281-670338 GCF_000317375.1 Microtus ochrogaster | reverse complement strand
GTCTTGACAGTACCAATATACTTCAGAGAAGATAATGGGAATTGAAGAAACTTCACATGGAGCTTACTTTCTTTGTGGCAAAAGTAAGCCACAAAGAATGGGTAAAAAAATACCCTTGCTTCGAGTGCTGACAATACGCTGTCCTAATTGGACAAGCAGGACACAAAAAAAATGTGACTGTCAAACATTGCCAAGACAAGGAGGAATAGCCATTCAGAATGTCCTCCTTCACAGAAAGATCTGTCAGATACACTAGCCTTGTTGAAGATGGAGTACCCCAACATTGCAGAGAAACTTTGGGTGACTGTTCAGGTAGCCAGTTGTTTCTGTCATTACTCACATTTTTTGAAGTTCCTTGCTTACATTTCCTGCTTACTCAGTTAATATTATTTCATTCTTGGTTCTTTAGGGAGTTGAAGACTAGATAGCTATAGTTTTTCTTGTTTACCTGATGCAAAAACAAGTTATGATAGAAAGTAAATTAGGTACAGGAACATGGACTCCTCGAGATAGGATAGATACACAGTATTTTCTCTGAATTTGTCAAATGCAAATGGATTAGACATTGATGATATATTTATTGCCTGTATATATTGTATATAGTTATTGTACTTATTGTATATATTTTCTCTTATATTAATTATAGCCTTCTTTTTTATTTTAGACAAAAAAGGTGAAATGTAGTATCATTTCATTTGTATTTTAATAAATAAAAATTGCCTGAGGTCAGAAATGTAAAATAGACCTTATAGACCAGGCATCAATAACACACACCTTTAATCCCAGAGCCACACTAACTTGCCATAGAAAGTTATATATGTAGTGATACATAACTTCAATCTCAGGACTAGAGAGGATTATAAATCGAAAGGGACAGCTCTCAGTCTCAGTTTAATTCTGAGGTTCCTGGAGGGAGGATCACCATTTCAGACTGCGGTGGAGTAAAGAACCAGTTGGTGGCTATTTTACTTTTCTGATGCTCAGGTTGAACCCCAATTTCTGTCTTGGTGCTTGGAATGTTTAATGTTTTTTGCAGGTCTGATATTGGGTGTTTAGTCCCCACCGGGACCATCTGCCTTCTGCATGCCTCTGACCTGATTGTAGACTGGGATAGAATACCTCCTTCACCTACCCACTAACACCACCTTATGCCTTGGCATAATTCCCAAGAACTCTGGCTGGCTGGCTCCCTGGAGCACCTATGGGGTCCACCCACCCAGCCCAGAGCTTCCCTATTGTCACCACCACATCTAGGACACAGATGAGGAGTCAGGAATCTCAGGCCACATTTGGGGAGGAGACGCCACAGAAGAAATGACACTCTCAAAGATCAGCATGATCAAGATGAGCTGCTCACTCATGCAATGTAATTTGGACTGTAGCCTAAGTAAGTGGGGAGCAGTGAAAGTCATTGTGTAAAAGAGGGTTATGGCCATTGGAAACCTCTTTGCCTGGGGTGTGGAGCTGGGCGGGGGAGAGTGGGCAACCAGGGCCACAAGAGCAAGTCCATCCACCATTTATCTCTCATCCCCAAGTATAGGTGGACAGTTTAAAGCAAGATTCCTAGAGGCATAGTAGGTGCTGAATAAACATTTCTTCCCTGATTCTATTTGCTTAAGTCAATATGATGGCCACAAATATCCCAGAGGAAAAAGAGGAAGGACACTTGGGCTGAGGAATCCTTATTCAAAATCTTAGCACCAGAAATGCTTCAAGTTTTACATGTGGAGTATTCTGCAAATACATGACGCTGTATTTCCCAGGAAGTTCACGTGTGAACAAGGAGTGATGTGCTTCATGCACACTGAAATGCACAGCCCGAGGTGGCTCTCATGAAAGGTGGCTAATGTCTCTGTGAAGTAAAGTGCTATTTAATCTTCCACTTGTGTCATGTGACGGTCCCAGAGCTGCATGCAAACTGAGAGCATTGAGAATACCCGAGTTAGAGAAGGTGGGGTTGAGGCATCTGATTCTTTACCAGCCAGCATTACCAGGCCTTGCTGGAAGAGATGCCCCTGCTGATTGTGGGACACCCTTTAGGCACCATAACAGGGAAGATAATGAGAAGCCAGCACTAAGATAGGAAGGTCACAGGAGATACCTGGGCTTCTGGAAGTCAACCCATCTCCCACCTGGCCAGTTGGAGGGAAGAAGCAGTTTTCTGGGGTCCTGAGGGGTGGGAGGCCTAACTGGAGAGCCCCTGATCTCCACCTACAGAATGGAAGGAAATCAGAATGGAATGCTGGTGTTTCAGTCCCGGAAAGGATAGGAAATCAGGTGGGGCGATTTCCCATCACCTGCCCCGTGGAGCCAGGGACAGTGCAGTGTTCAGAGAGTGAGTAGTGGGAAATTCACCTGGAAAACCCTGGACCAAATGTCTGGGAGATGTCTGGCCAAAAAAGACATGGTCCTTCTGAGAGAACAACCCTGACCCATGGAGTGCTGTTGTCTCCAAAGGAGCCACCTAGCCACCAATGTCTTCCTGGTCCTTCAGGATAGGGGGTGAGTCAGGTGTGGCTTGTGGGGGGAGGGAGGTGTTCTGCTGGTTAATTTGTCAACTTGATACAAAATGGTCTCACCTGGAAAGAGGGCGCCTCAAGTGAGGAGTTGCCTCCAGCAAACTACCTTGGAGACATGTCTGTTGGGCATATTCGTCATTAATGATTGATGTGGGAGGGCTCAGCCCACTGTGGGCTAGCAAGCCAAGGTGTGTGCTGTACAGAAGGTATATGGGACAGGTCTGAACTGAACTGGGTGTTCTTTTTTTAAAAAGTTTTGTATGGGTGTTTGGTTTGCTGTATGCCTGTGCACCACAGGTGTTCCTGGTAACGATGGTGGTTGAAGGTGTCAGAGTTCGAGACTGGAGCTACAGAAGGTTTTGAGCTACCATTTGGGTGCTGGGGGTTAAACCTGGATCCTCTGAGAGTGCCACCATTGAAGGCCCTTAACTGTGGAAATATCTACCCCTAACACACAGCGTGTGTTCTTGACAACACTTTTACATCCCCTGAGCCTGGCTTATTCTCTCAGTGAAACGAGGATTCAGTGAGGCAAACAGGGGCACCCCTTGTTCCTCAGCAGCTGCCTTCATTTTCTGTTGGTTGTCGATTAAACACCATGACCAAAAGAAATTCGAGGAAAAGGTTTCCTGGGTTTACAACTTATAGCAAGCAGTCCATCATCCTGGCAAGGCAGGGATCTGGAGGCAGGAACTGAGGCAGACATGATGGAGGAACTCTGTTCACTGGCTTGATCCTCGTGGCTTGCTCAGGTTACTTTCTTACACACCCCAAGACCACCTGCCCAGGAGTGGCACAACCCACTATGGACTGAACCCTTCCACATCAATCATCAATCAAGAAGATGCTGTGATGGAGAAATTTTCTCAGCTGAGGCACCTCTTGCAAGATGGCCCCAGCTTGTGTCAAATTAACAAAACGCTAAACAGCATTATAGATATCTGAGAGACTATGACCCTCTCATATTGTGGGAAGCCCTTTATTTCTGTCCCAGCCTCTTTTTGAGACAGGATAGCATTAAATCACCCGTGTGGCTTGGAACTTGTGAGCTTCCTCCCTTAGTCTCCCAAGTAGGTGTGGTCATAGGAATACGGCACTAGGCCCAGCTCACACCTTCCTTGCACCAGGACCACTCTGAGCTCCCTGCCCCCCAGTCAGTCCTGGCACCTCAGGCAGGTGTATGAAAAGCCTGACACATTGCGGTCCTCCTCTGGCCACAGCTAGCAGGACAGGGATGAGACTGAACTGTAGGGAAGGGAAACTGCTCTTGGCAGATGCTAGCACAGGAACAGATGAGCCTGCCCACTGGCAGCTGCCCACAGACACTTGCTTCTTGGCCCCTCATTCTGCAGGCCAGTGTGAAAAGTAAGACTGCGAGCCCCATGCGTCTCAGCCTGGCATCTGCACGGAGAGTCTGTGCCTTCCAGATTCAAAGCCTGATGCTGCGGGCAAGTTTTGGGTGGGCTTAGCATGGGATCCCTTTGAGTCCTGGAGCAGGAAGCAGAGAAGAGGTCTCAGGGAGGAAGGGCCAGGCTCTGGTTCTACAAGGAACCCAGAGGGCATGAGACAGCAGCCAAGTCTTGCTGCCGATCTGCTGGAGGCAGTTTCTTAGTGGAGGTCCCTCTTCTGGGGTATGCCTGGGTTGTATCAGGCTGCTAACACTAACCAGCCCAGGATAAAGTGCCTGTATTAGCTTCCTCTTTTCATTATGCTTGTAACTTCAGGAGTTGTGGTTGCTTTGCTCTTGAATTACAGAAACCTGACCACAGGGTTTACACTGGAGCTATTTCTGTTCCTTAATAAGTCCTTTTATTGTGAGTTCAGCTGTCAGAAAGCTCCAAGAAGCACCGGGCTTTCTCTCTTTCCTCTCTGCTGTCCTTAGTGGATTAGCTTTTACGTGCATAGGTATCTTCTTTCTGTTACAGAAAAGCTGCTCCAGACATCACTCAAACACACTAGAGAGAAATCAGGAAATGGGATAGAAACAGGATGCTTGTCACATTGTAAGCTGGGTGCTGGAGAGATGGCTCCATGACTGCTCTTGAGAGGACCTGGGTTCAATTTCTAGCACCCACTTGGTAGTTCATACCTGTCTGTCTCTCCAGATCCATAGGATCTGATGCCCTCTTCTGACATCTGAGGACACCAGGCACATGCAGTACACGGACATATGGACAAACGCTCATACACATAAAATAAAATAAATCATTTTTTTCTCTTTCAAGACAGGATTTCTCTGTGTAGCTTTGGAGCCTGTTCTGGAATTCACTTTGTAGGCCAGGCTGGCCTCGAACTCACAAAGATTCACTTGTCTCTGCCTCCCAAGTGCTGGAATTTAAGGTGTGTGCCCAGTAATACAATACTTTCTTAAAACTTTTTCTTTAAAAGTGTAACCTTTTCACACTTCCTCCTGCCAGTCCTCAGCAAAACTCCACTTCAATCTTGTTTAAGTTGAACAGCCTCCTATAGCTACAATGGGAAGCTGAGAACCATGTGTGAGATAGGGGATAGACACTAGTGATGCAGGCCACAGGCCCTCACCCCTGACTGTGTCTTCTTGGGATCCTTTTAGAGTACTGATTTGTACATGGTATTAACTAGGTCTGGTGGTTCTTAATCAAGGGTGATTTTGCAAATTGGGTTGATTTAAAAAATCTGTATGTATGTACTGTGTATGTGTGCATGTATCTATCTATATATGTATGTATTTGTGTGTGTGTGTGTGTGTGTGTGTGTGTAGGGGAGAGGTGAAGGAGAGGAGAGACATGTTTGCCAGAGAATGTGTGTGACAGTCAGAAGACTACCTTGACGGTGATCCTTATCTTCCACCTGCTGGAGACTAGCTCTCTCTTGTATTTCCCCTGAGTGAGCCAAGTTACCTGACCAGTGAGCTTTAGGGGTTCTACATCTTCACCTCCACTTTTACTGTCCGAGTGAAGGGATTACACACGTGCGCTGCAATGTTTGGATTTTTGTGGGTTCTGGGATTCCAAACTCAGCTTCTTACATGTGTGTAAATTTGATTTACCCAACGAACCAACTCTTCAACCCTGGAATACATTTTAAAAAATCTTTAAAAATAAAATATATTTGCTTAGCATGGAGGGGGAATTTGATTCTTTCTTTCTCCTTTTTTCCCTTTTTTGCCGGGCAGGGGACTGTATTTGAAGCAAGGCCTTATGAATCCAAAACTAGCCTCAAGTTCACTTATAGCTGAGGATGACGCTGAACTTCTGATCCTCCTGCTCTACTCCTGCTAGGATTATAAACACGAACCACCATGCTCGGTTTAATGTGGTGCTGGGGCTCAAATGCAAGGCCTCGTGCCTGGTGGGCAAGTGCTCTACAACCGAGTTCTAGCCCTAACTGTAGATTCTAAAGGTTGAAATTTAACCAGTAGCGTCTTGTTATTTACACACTCACTGTAGAGGCTTAGAGTATTTTTAAATGACTTTTTATTCACATTTTTCCCTGGAGTTTCTAATCACACCCCCACTTCACCACTTGCCTTGGGCCATTCTATTCACACAGCCCCACT
>NW_004949230.1:634632-636394 GCF_000317375.1 Microtus ochrogaster | reverse complement strand
TCTCCCGAGTGTGGGGGTCATGGGCTTGTGCCACCATGGCTGTCAACCTTGCCCCACTTCATATTCCCTGTCCTTGTCCACTTTGAAGGGCTGTGGCCTCCCATGTGGTCCCATGGCCTCATAGACTGAACACTGGGTTTCCGTTCTCATTCAGGTGCTCCGGCTGTGTGACCTTGGCAAGTCGTTTCCTCACAGCCTCAGTTTCCCCACATTCATGGAATCACTCTTGGCTCAAGAAGAGCGGGACTAGCGAAGGATGCCTGCCTGTGCTGCGGGGAATGTTTGAATCATGGAAGGTTCTCCAGACGACCATGCGTCTGTGTTCCCGGCAGGTTTGAAGGGCAGAGACAGACCTTCACTGCCATCCTGGTGGTCCGGAAACACTACAGGCACACCACCAGCACCCGTTAAAAGTGATCTTTGTCAAACATCAAGGTCACCTTGTACATGATGACCAGACGCCACCTGTTTCCCTGACTCCAATGGACCCAGGACAAGAGCATGGAGATGTCATGTCCTCACGTCTTGGCTCTTTCCTCCTAGTCAGACTTGGGTGTCCCATTGTGACAGAATGTGACTTTCCATGTGGAGTGTGAGCAAGAATCTACTCATTCCAGACAGGACATCAGTGACAGACCAACGAGACCACTGCATGCAGGTCCAGCTTAGCGGACCAGTGAGTTTACTGGGGTCACTTGCAGGAGTGTGGACGACTGGAAGGCAGCCTCTGTTTCTGTTTCTCTAACTCTGATTCTGGGCTTGGGAATCTGGTAGACTGGAGCTTCCTCGGGCTTGTGGATTTGTTTACTTCATGAGCCTCCCTCAGAGAGGGTGCTGCTGTGTAAGCCCAGAGTCCAAAGAAATCCCTTTGCCCCTGAGTCCATCCATGTGAGGTATTTGGTAACAGCAATGGCTTGTTAACACTCCTGAAAACAACGTGCCCAGGACTCACGCAGCATAGAGAGGTACAAGGCTCCATTACTTTAGAGACACTTGCCAGGGGTTCTGAGGCTAAGGTGTTCTGTGCTACTGCATTCTGAGAGAGAGAGAGAGAGAGAGAGAGAGAGTTGCAAAGTGTCCCTTTAGATGCCCTGCTGGAAGCCCATGCCAGCAGATGTGTGTTGAAGGAATAAACAAGATTTGAGGCAGAGATGTGGGCATGAGCTTTATCCCTTCCAGCCGTCAGTCCTCATGGACAGTGCCCACACGGAAAACGTCTCCACCCCCACAGGCATTAGCTGCTCATTAATACACAGCACTCTGAGAGTCATCTGTAATCAGATGCTAACCGAGTTTGCCGTGGGAGTGGGCGGGCCAGGTCACAGACGAAAGCCGAGCCAGCTGATGGTTATGATCAGTCAATAACCTATTTATTTCCCACAGTTTCTATTAACCTCTGCGAGCCAATGGTGGTTTCAATTTGGAAGGCTGGGGCCTGCTTTGCTGACTGGACGAGTCTGATTGAAAGCCGGCCCCTGATGTGACCCCAAGGGCGAAATCCAATTAAAATGATTTTCACTTGTAGATTAATATTTTTAGCATGTTCTACATCTTGGGATTTATCATCCCTGGCAGTAAGTAATGCCTTGTGACAGGAGCAGGTGGATTGGTGCGGACATCAATAGTAGTAGTGATTTGTTAGCTCGCCAGGACCTGGGACAGCTTTGGGGTGGCAGTCAGAGCAGTTTCTGGAGGTGCCCTCTCTGGTCCACCAATCCAAATTCCCACTACCTCCTCTCCTCCCACTCCCTCCACACACCCT
>NW_004949230.1:632865-634247 GCF_000317375.1 Microtus ochrogaster | reverse complement strand
TGTGGGTCTCTGTCTCTGTTTCCATCTGTTGTTGGTCTGCCTCCCCGTTTTATGACAGTTCTCTGCCTCCTCTGTGTTGGTGAACTTGACTGAGTTTGTTCCTTTCAACCCAAAGTGGCCTAATCATTTAGAGTCCGAGGGGTATCCATAACAGGCTGGGTGCTGGAGACTGGGTTAAATTTAGCATCCACAAGCCATTCATGATGGTGCCTATATCATAGAAGCAACCACTGACCGGACGTCTGACCAGAGCCCCAACATCTCTTCCTCCAGAGGAAACACAGGGCACCTGTGTGGTGCCTCTGCCGAAGCCGCACAGCGTGGGACTGAGAAGGTCCCAGCACAGCATCCATGGTCAGGAAACCAGTCTCAACTTAGAAGCACTCTGCTTTAGAAGTGTGTTTGTGCGTGCATGCTCTGGGCCTCTCACCACTGTCCCCTGGCTCTGTCTGGAGGCCATCATCCAGGACTGGTCATTTCACGTGGCAGGCTGGGAACAGAGCATTTGCCGGGCATGCACAGGCCCAGAGTTTGAGCCTCAGGACCACCACCGAAAGTTCAAATCCAATAATAAAATAGAAATTTAGCAGTCTGTTTCACCAGGTTCCATGGTATTGTCTTGACCATGGGTGTCCTGAGGACTTGCCGACTTCACAGTCTTGCTTCATCTCCCAATGTCTGTTTTCTGGGGACATGTGTTGAAAAGGCTGGAAGGGGGGCAGCAGACCAGATCCCTGACAGAAACCAGATCTTAGTCTCACTTCACTAGAATGGGACAGAGCTGAGCAAGTATGTCTCATGAAAACCACATTTATGGGTGACCATCAACAATCACCCCACAAGCTCTTCTGCTGGCTCAGCAGGCCCCCAAAGCCCTTCTGCTGGCTCAGCAGATGTCCCCCAGACTTCTGCAGGCTAAAGATAGCTTTCCCTACCCTGCTGCTGGAAGATGCTAACCACTAGGCACTTCCACCAATCAGCCCCCACACTAATCTTCCCTCCATCAGTCAGCCCCTCTGGAATTCCCCTAACTTTGCGTAAGAGGAGCCTGTGACCCTCTTTGGATCGCTCTTTTGCCACCCCAACGTTGGAATCAATAAGCGCCCTTGTTACTGTGTAGGCAGTTGTTGGTCTTCTTTGGGGGCTTTTTCTTGGACCCCAACAATTGTATAACTCTGGGGACTGTAGGTTCCATGCTGGATGTCAGCCATCATATTCTAATATGTTTGCCCGGTATAACGGGAACTGTGTGCCCTTTGACCTGCCATCCTCACCTATGGCACCTGTAACAGTTTGAATTAGAAGTGTCCCCCAAGGTTTTGGGCACTTGAATGCTTGTTCTCCAGTTGGTGACATTAGTTGGCAGAAGTATGTCACGGGGG
>NW_004949230.1:628136-630818 GCF_000317375.1 Microtus ochrogaster | reverse complement strand
TATGTGTGTGCACATGCATGTGTAGACGTGTGTGTATGTGTGTGCACATGCATGTGTAGACGTGTGTGTGTATGTGTGTGCACATGTATGTGTAGATGTGTGTATGTGTGTGTGCACATGCATGTGTAGACGTGTGTGTTTATATGTGTGCGTGTGAGCGCACACGTGTGATGTGAACTTATATGGACCCAGAGTTCGACACTGTTAAGCCCTGGGCAAGCACTCTGCCAACTAAGCCCCATGCCCACCCTGACCTTGCAGAAATCTGAGGACAACAGAAGTCACTGCTCAGATGGTGGTGCACCGCTTTAATCCCAGCACCGGGGAGGCAGAGGCAGGAGGATCTCTGTGAGTTCGAGGCCAACCCCCAACCTCACAAAAAGTCACAGCTCTACCTGACCTTTGCTCGGCTCCATTTGTGACATCACACCAAGCACCAGGCTCGCAGGTGATGTTAAGGGCTGACATCCATTCTCTCCCTGCCGGCATCTCTCAGGTCTTTTCGCATATTAATTTCCAACATTTGTTCTGTTGCTATGGAGATTCATATACCTTCTTTGAGACCATGCTCCCTAATAGCCTAAAGTCCTTCCGTGAGGTCCCTCCTCCTGGTGCCCTCCCCCCATTGCCTAAATAGCGCTAACCAACCAGGGACCGGGGACTCACCATCTGAGATATAGGGAGTTTCAGGAGACACTGTGAGTGTGACCAGGAGGGGATCATGACAGGACAGTTCACAGGCAGAGTCCCCAGGGCCAGGGTTCACTTCAACCTCCTGACTGCTGAAGAAACAACCCAGACCTGTGAACGTTCAAGCACCCGGGAAGAGGGTGGTGTTCCTGCAGCAAAATCAGACATAGAGAACAGGAAGCCTTGACAGGAAGTTACCAGATGAGCCCCACATGCCGACACACCCCAGCTCAAAAAGAATGTCCTGCTGCTGACTTTGACCCCTAGGGTGAGACGTCCCAGTTGGCCAGTCTTCATACAAACCCTGGCACATACGTGTGTGCTCACAGCCCCCTCTCTGCACTGTGGTATCATGCCACCCTGGCACATACGTGTGTGCTCACAGCCCCCTCTCTGCAAAGTGGTATCATGCCTAAGCCTCCCTGCCGGTGGGTCAGAGCCCAACTGGTCTGGATCCAGGGTCTCAACCCTGCTAGAGGCCGTGACCTTAAACCAGACCCTTTACATCCTCCCGGCAGGGAAGCAGCAGGTGCTCCTTCCCACAGGGGTAAGGAAGCATCTCCCTGGCTCTGGCAAGGATTTTTGTTATTGTTTTAGAGACAGTCTCTTCAGGAGCCCTCTACATAACCAGGCTGGCATCAGGTCGGTTTGGCATGATGGTTCCAAGGATGTAAACCACACACGGGGGTGGCCAACAACTGACTTCAACGACTGACTGAAAAAAGCCCATGATAATTCGGCTCTGGATCTGCATCATCCCAACTCTCCCTCCCAAAGCTCTACTTAGTTATTCAGCCTTGCAGAGTCTTAACCCCCACACCCCCACGACCATGGCTGTCCTTCTCTTTCTTTCTCCCCTTCCTCAGGACAAGATCCTGGGGAAGGGAGAAGCAGGGTATCTTACTCAGCCTGGGACCTAGAAACTGCTCCTGAGTTGCTACCCCAGGAAGGAACGTCTTAGCCAAGGACAAGAGCACACAGAACCTCCAAGTGCAGAGGTGGAAGAGCATGCAAGGCCCTGGGAGCAGCTGTGCAGAGACCCAGAGGTGGATTAAAAACCAGAAGAAACATAGCAAAGGAGTCGGGGGGAGGTACAGAGAGCCAGGGAGATGGCAAGGGGGCTGGTCCATTCCCTAGGGCTGCAGGGACAAAGTGTGTTATATGCTGCAGCAGAGTGACCGTGGAGAATAAGGAGACCCAGGTCAAGACATGAGCGGACTGGTCCCTTCCAGTGTCCCAAGGGAGACTGTTCCGGCTTCTATCTGCTGGCTCCTGCCGTCCACTCCCTGCCTCCTCCCTCACACCACAGTGCCCTGTGTACACGGCTCTGTCCAGTGTTTCTATCACAGTGGAATCCAGGGCCTTAGGCCAGGACCCATCCTCATGACCGGCATTTAGCACTGCCCCATCTCTTAATAAGATTTCAGCCTGAGGTACTGAGAGTTAGACCTAGGTCTCTGTTCTTGGAGAAAAGCTGGGGACATCCCAGCTCCTTGGTCCCTCTCTGGACCTGTGTAGGCCCTGGACCCAACTGGTCCTCTAGGAATTATGCGTGCTAGAGGAGGTAGCCTGAGCTAGCTGCTCTAAAACAGGAAACAGATCCCTGGGACCCAGGCCAAGGAGGTGCCCACAGCATTTGTTTCCCCCACATCATTTACCCCCTAACTGTTGTTCACACTCTGAACACCCTTAGCTCCTCCCCAGCTAAAGTGGCCTCAGCAGACCAAGGAAGTCTGGTTTTTTCTATCCCCTAGGCCACAGCCTCTTGAGAGAACGGAATCAGGGTGTGTGATGCCTGAAGCAAGCTTCAGGGACAGACATCAACACCATCAAACTATCTCCTAAAACCATATGCTCTCCTGGAGTGCCCAAATTGTGCCCCCGCAAAACTGCATGCAGGTCTAGGGGCGCCCATATTAGCTTGGTGAGACCCAGATTGGTTTAAAGTAATCTCTCTCTCTCTCTCTCTCTCTCTCTCTCTCTCTCTCTCTC
>NW_004949230.1:620544-622509 GCF_000317375.1 Microtus ochrogaster | reverse complement strand
CGAAAGGCTCTGTGGAACAGTCATGAGGATGCCAAGTCAGACCCAGAGTTGGGCAAGGGTGCTAGAGATAAACCCTGGTTCTGGACCTGCAGCGTCGCAACCTCCTCGGAGTCACAGACATTCTGGTCAGTGCAGCAGCCCTGTAGGTGGACCTTGGTCCACAACCACTGTGTGTTCGACACGCACATGCCAGAGCCCACGCTTGCCGCCTGAGGGTGATGAGATACTATGATGGACAGATTGCAGCCCCCATTCCCATACAGCTCCTCATACTCCTTGAGGGAGGTCTCACCCAAATCTGAGCTCCCCAACTCACAGTCTGACCTGGGACAAGTCACAAGCCCCCTCCAGATCTCAGTTTCCCCAATCTGTAAAACACAAAGCATCATCCAGGGAGTCTTTGCCACCTGGTTCTTCTGAGGTTCTGTTTTACACACCCCCTGCCTCTTCCTAAGTCCCAAGAACCAGCCTCCAGGTGGCCACCCTGACTGATCTCTGCTTGGATGACAGGTTGCCACTCGAGATAAAGGAGGAGAGGCAGCAGGCTCTGCTCTGCCCCCAGCCTATGCCCTGGAGCTCCTGACAATCTTTGTCTGGGAACAAGGCTGTGGGAAACCAGGGTTCAGCATGGCTGAAGGCCTGCGGACTGTCCTGAGGCTGGTCCAGCAGTATCGGTCACTCTGTGTCTACTGGACAGTCAACTACAGCATACAGGACCCGGCCCTCAGAGTGCATCTTCTCAGCCAGCTTCAGAAAGCCAGGTGCATACTTCCCCAGTGCCACCTCAATGCCATCTTCTGCCTCCCTCCTGGAGTCTGGGTACCCGGGAGGAGCCATGGTGGGCTTTGGTTCACCTATCCCACCCTCCCCACTTGCCTCTGCATTCCGATGAGGAAGCAGGTACATTGGATGCCCCAAAGGACTCCAGAGCCCATTTGATTAGCACAGTTAAACGTCATTAGAGTTAATTGGCCCAAGAGCTCTCTGACTGAGGCAGTTGGCTTGGACTCCATCTAATGTTCCTTTTGGCCCCTCCCAGCTGCTCATCGCTGACTGTACCTCCCCACCTCCACCTGCTTTGTCCCCAGGCCTCTAATCCTGGACCCTGCGGACCCCACCTGGAATGTGGGCCAGGGCAGCTGGGAACTGTTAGCTCGGGAGGCAGCAGCTCTGGAGTCACAAGTTTGCCTTCAGAGCAGAGATGGGACTCCTGTGCCACCCTGGAATGTGATGGTAAGAGATGGTGCCCTGGGGCCACTGGGATGACCTAGTGGGGAAAGACCTTCACTACAATGTCAACAACCTGAGTTCATTCCCGGAACCCACGTGGAGGTGGAAAGAGGGAACTGACCCCACCAAGTGGTCCTCTGACCTTCACAGATGATCTGCCGCACATACACACGCACGCACACACACACACACACACACACACACACACACACACACCTGGTGCGAGCATCATATGCCGCATATTAAATGTTATGTTTTTCATTTTTTAAGGAGACAGGACACCGGGGTGGTGGGCTCACTGGGGTGGTGAGCATTGTAGTCTCCCCTCCACATCTCCTGATGCCAGGATGCACCTCCCCAGTCTCTAGGAATGCTGACGGTGACAGCTGCCCTTCCTCTGGAGCACTGACCTCAGCCCGTGCCCTGGTGACACTCAGAAACAATGAACTGCCTTTATCTGAGGTTCAGTCCCCACCCCCGAGCTCCCTGAGGCCCAAGCCTGTGCCTGGCTGAAGCCCGGCTTTTCATCCCGTCCACCCTCTGCTGCCTCCCTGTCATAGTTGGCTTTCTGTGTGGGATAAACCCCATGGCCAACAGCGTCCTGAGGAGGGGACAGCATTTGGCTCACACTCGCACTTCACCGTCCACCACTGAGGGAGGACGAGGCAGGAACCTGGAGGCAGGAGCTGAGGCAGAGGCCACGGAGGAGTGCTGCCCACTGGCTTGTTCCTCGTG
>NW_004949230.1:615191-620444 GCF_000317375.1 Microtus ochrogaster | reverse complement strand
CACACACACACACACACACACACAGAGCAGAACCGTGGCTGCCTGGCCTTAGGCCTTCACTCGTCAGTCCGTACTTAACCTTGACTCTATCTTCAGCCTCACAGTGGCTCCTCCCACAACACAGTGCCAACCACAGCAGCTCCCACTTCTTACCTGGGCCTGTGTGCGGCTCAGGCTCACACTCCTCAACCAGTCACCTCCTAGTGGAGCGACCTTGTGCCTCAGCAGAACAGGGAGCAGAGTCAAGATGGAAGTCCTGGGTTCAAATCCTAACTGTGAGAGTCATGCTGTGTGGTGCTGAGCAACTTATTCAACCTCAGCCACCCTGTCTCTACTGTAGACATCAGTGCGGTCACCTTGTGAGACTTCGCAGAGGACTGAGTGAGTTGATATTTATAATTAGACCATCACTGAGCGTCTAATGGTTATTCACAAATATAACCCCATCTTACAGATGGAAAAAACTGAGGCCTGGAGAGTCTATCTCATAACCACAGGGCCTCACAGCAAAACAGAACAGATGAGAACTGGGACATGGGTGGAGGGGATCTGCTTCCTCAGGCCTGGTTCTGGGGTGCTTTGTGGCAGCTTATCTGGGGTCTCTGGGTAAGATCTAGGAAGCCTCCACTGACCCAGAGAGCCTGGTCTCTAGGGTGTCCGGGCTGCGAAGGGGTTCAGAAATCACACTGAGGCAAAAGCATAGCCATGAACTGGTAATCTCAACAACGCCCTGAGCTGCTGGAAGGAGAGGAAATGAGGGAGGAGGAGGAAATGACAGCCCTGCCCATCAGGGCACGCCCCAAGAAGCTGAGGGAGAAACGAAACTCTCCTGGGGACACAGGTCAACATGGACCTGTACCAGTCGCCAGCCAGTGCTCTGGACAAACTGGTGGCCCACAACCTGCAACCATCCCCTGAGTTCACAGCAGCAGTGCGGGGTGCTCTGGGGTCCTTGGACACCGCCCTACGGAAGCAGGGAGCCCCAGGGTCACAGAGAGCAAGAGTGATAAGGATCGCCAAGGTGAGAGGTGGGACGCCCCAAGATGGTCACCTGCTTTGTCTTCTGACGGATGGCTCAGATGTTGCTTTAGCAATCCACTGTGTGGGAAAACTGGGGCATCAAGGTGCCAAGTAACGTATCCAGGGTAAGAGCCCGCCAGCAGCGCACAGGGTGGCCTGATTGCTCCCATGCTCTCTTAAAGGCTCCCTCATTCATCCCCACACTTATTCAGACCCTAGGCCTGACACTGCCTGAGTCTCACAGCTCGGAGACTGGGGGATCACACTCATACCCACTGTGGCCCAGTCTTTGAGAAAATGCTAAGAAGCAATGGAAATGACCTGGTTAAACCTGCACCGACTCCTTCGACCCTCATGGTTCCTGAGGGAGGGATTATTGCCAGCTTTATGGAGGGGGAAACTGAGGCTGAAAGCAGTGAGGCTACTTCTCCAAGCCACATTATGTCACCTGAGGGTTGGGCGACTCTGCGTGTATAACCTTTAAATGCTCAGAAAGCTGGAGAGACACACTGTGAGCTGCCTTAATCTGGGTAAACCTGGGGATGTGGGGGCATCATGGAGACCTGGGGGTGGGCAGTGAGTCTAGAGATTGTCCTGAGTAGGTCGCAGGTCACCTGCCAGTTCCTGAGGCTATGTCCTAGCTGAAGATGTGCAAGGAATCTTGAGCACTGGGAAATGCAGAACTCACTTCTCCCTCTCAGGTGTGGCTAAACCTGTCTGGAGAGTAGGGGATGGGAGCAATGTGTCTCTCTCCTCCTAAGCCCAAAGGACTAACTGAGGCACAAACCCACACAGGTCATTCCAGGAACCAATGACTCTCCTGGGGATCCCTACTGAGTCTAGGGAAGGGGTCAT
Source organism: Microtus ochrogaster (assembly GCF_000317375.1). Lineage (NCBI taxonomy): Eukaryota > Metazoa > Chordata > Mammalia > Rodentia > Cricetidae > Microtus > Microtus ochrogaster. Next base: position 618,569 of record NW_004949230.1, on the reverse strand, counting down.
TTACAAAAGGGGAACTCACCTTCAAAGGCCAAACTGGGAAGTCTTCACCCAGCAGGGACAAGGTCTTCTGGAAGCTGCACAGACCCTCACATACACACAGCCACCCCAGCCTATCTACCCTAGCCCTCCCTAGGCCATGTGCAATTAGGGCAGAATCACACACAGCAGGTGTTAGGGAGTAGCTGGGTACTCAGGTGAGCGTCTATCATCGACATAAACAGCCAAGAAGCCCAACTGTGGTGATCTGTTGCACACAAGCACAACGGAGCTCCCGAAGATGGCAGTTGTTTGGCTCTGAGGATTGTTTTTGTACAGTACAGGGTTATGAGGCATCCTGCAGGGCAGTAGCCGAAGGCTGTCTAAAATCTTGGCATCCACAGTTCTCTAGAAAACCCCCACAGGACTTCAAGACTGACGTCCGCCTGTGTCTTCAGACAATTCTGTCTCTCAGAGAGGAAGGTCAGCTCCAGTTCCAAGGCCCACCTGAGGTTCAGGGGCATCTCTCCCCCACTGAAAGGGCTCTTGGAATGCTGAGGTTCCCAGCTTGGCCAAAAAGTCAAGAAGGAAGGCACAGGGTTTGGGAGTCACAGACCTTGGGATCGATGTCAGAATGGACCCCTATCTCAGGTGACCAGCAGCCCCTGAAGCGTCTGCAATGCAAACTGCCTGTCCTGTGGGACACAGTTACCTGCTCTAGAAAGTGAATATTTCAGATCTATCATGGCCCCTCAGTTCTGGGGTTAGGAAGATGGGACACTACAGACCACCACAGGCCACCACAGACCACCACAGGCCACCACAGGCCACCACAGTTCACCACAGGCTATCACAGACCACCACAGTCCACCACAGGCTACCACAGTCCACCACAGGCTACCACAGACCAGCACAGACCACCACAGACCACCACAGGCCACCACAGACCACCACAGTCCACCACAGACTACCACAGGCTACCACAGACCAGCCCAGACCAGCACAGGCCACCACCACCAGGCTAGAAATTTTCTTTTCAATCACACAGAGAGGACAGGGGTAGAGGTGGAAGGAACAGGGTTCGTGGGTCAAAGCCTCTTTGAACTCCCCATGGTATGGGTTTGAAAACCAAAATTGAACCCAGTACCCTATGGGAGGAAAAAGATCCTCTCCCTGCGCCACTGGGGACAGCTGAGACCTCAGTCTCTGCTTTTGACTTGACAAAAGGAAGATGGAAGCATCCCCTCCCTGTTTTCCCATTTTTTCCCTTGTAAGGTGAGAATCCCAGCATCCTTAGGGAGGGTGAGTTGCCCTCCACACAGCAGTGAGGGGCCTGGAGTCATCGTTGCGATGACAAGGGCCTCAGACTGGGTTGGGACCTGTACTACGATATGATTCTCGTCCTGTGGTCAGGCTCAAGCACCTGTATCTGCCACCATATGTGGCCACACCAGGTGGCTGTGCGCTGGGAACAGATAACGTGTGGCAGATGTAGGGCACAGGGCACAGGGCGTGGAAGTCTCCTTCCTGGGTCCTCAGGCCGGAAGTCTGACATCAAACCACCAGAAACACTAGTCCTGTCACAGCACACTTCTATGCTTGTGCCACAGTGTAGAGAGCTGAGTGGAGCCGCACCTAATGGTGCTGGCTCCACCCTCCGCGATCCCGAAAGCTTGTGCTCTCTGTGATCATGAAATGATCATCAGCTGCTTGCGTATGCGTGGACCTATGGGCAGTGCCCACCTGGCAATCGGGGTTGGCAGCCTGTGCCTTTTTAAGGGCTGGGAGAGGTTTGCCCAGGGAGAGAGAGAGAGAGAGAGAGAGAGAGAGAGAGAGAGAGAGAGAGAGAGAGAGAAGGTTCTGAATAAACTGCTGCAAGAAGAGCTCCGGTGTTGCGTCTTCCTTGCTGGTCAAGCGGGACGCAACACCACAGTGAGCGTGAACGTACCCAACCACACTTGGTTCAGTTTTGAAAAGACTGGGAATGGAGCCTGGAGGGGCAGCTCAGTGGTTAAAGCATTTGCCACACAAGCATGAGGGCTGGAGTTCAAATCCCCAGAGACCACATAATCCCGGTCTCTGAAAGGGAGACAGAATCCTCAGAGCAAGCAGGCCGGCAAGACTAACCATATTGGCGAGGGCTGGGTTTGATCCAGGGACTCTGCCTCGGTGAGTAAGGCGGAGAAGTGACTGGCATCAACTTAGTACATCCCCAGGCACACACATGTCCACATGCGTGTGTGCCCACACATTGCAAATATGCACACATGTGAAAATGGAAAGGGGGCTGCAGAGACGGCTTGGGGGTTCATAGCTCCGGTGTGTTTTGCAGAGGACCCAGGTTCAGTTCCTACCACCCACCTGGCAACTCCCTACTGAATGTAATTTCCGTTCTAAAGGATCCAGCACTCCTCCTCTTGGCTCTGTGGACTCTGGGCACACATGCACCACACATACATATGTACAACAAAACACTCACACACATGAAATGAAAATCTTTTTAAAACAGGAAGAAAAAGGTGGGGGCTGGTGCCCAGCATCAAATGACAATCACAAGTTTACAGATTAAAGTCCCATCTTCCAGAGCTCAGGCCTGCCTGTCGTGAGCAGGACCCGGGTTCTGCCTGGTGTCTGATGCAGAGAGCTCCTCCTCAGCCCACATGGCCCACCCCGTCCTTCGTGAGATCCCCAGCTGTCTTTTCTCTTCACAGGGAGGAGCCTATGCCCGGGGCACAGCTCTCAGGGGTGGCTGTGATGCAGAACTTGTCGTCTTCCTCAACTGCTTTAGGAGCTTTGGGGACCAGAAGACCGGACGCACAGAGATCCTGGGTGCCATGAGGGCGTCGCTGGAGTCCTGGGGACTACACCCTGGGCCTGGACTGACCTTACAGTTTTCTGAGCCAAAGGCAGCTGGCGTCTTGCAGTTCCGGCTGATGTCAGCAGATCGGGAAAACTGGGTGGATGTTAGCCTGGTGCCTGCCTTTGATGTGCTGGGTGAGGGGTCCTCAGCCTGATTCAGAGTTGGAGGAGCCATCGTTAGGAGAAAGATAGGTTGTTGCTTTCTGACCTTCCACCTACTTTCTGTGTGACCTAGGAAGGCCCCTAGCCCTCTCTGAACCTCAGTTTCTTGCCTAAATATATCCAATTTAGACACCACAGGAGTCAGGAAGGCCTGGTCCTGCTGGTCTGTGGTCCTGAACTCAGTGCTTGTCCCTCACCGGGCAGCTCTGACTTCCCTCAGCCCTGAAAACTAAGACTTATGTGAACAAGGGGCCGATGAAAATGTTCTCTTTATGAGAATTTTGAATTCTCAGACATGTCCTAGCTAGGCTTTGACTTATTCCAAAATACGCCTCCATCTGCAGCTGAGAGTGGGGACAAGCTGCAGGCCACGGTCGCCAG
>NW_004949230.1:614526-615091 GCF_000317375.1 Microtus ochrogaster | reverse complement strand
CTTCTCCCTGACATCCCAGACACTGCTGGACCACAGTGTGGACTTCGACGTGCTGCCAGCCTTTGACGCCCTCGGTGAGGTTCCCGAACACAGGCAGAGTGGTTCCAGGCACGATCCTATCCACGTCACAGGCATGGGAGATGTGGCAAGGCCCCACTTTTGTTTCCCACAAAGATGCTGGGTGAGGAAGGGCTGAGGTCCTCGCCAGGCGGTTAAGAGCGCATACTGCTCTTGCAGAGGACCTGTCTTGGCTTCTGTTCTATTCCTATGAAGAGACACCATGACCAAGGCAGCTCTTCTTTTAAAAGAAGCATTTAATTGGGGGCTTGCTTACAGTTTCAGAAAATTAGTCCATTGTCATCATAGAGGAAAGTATGGCAGCAGACAATACTAGAGAAGTAACCGAGAGTTTACATCCTGATCCCTGGGCATGGGGGACCTGGGAACTGGAGTGGGTGTCTGAAACCTCAAAGCCTCCTCCGACAAGGCCACACCTTTGACCCTTCCCTAAGAGTCCCACCACCTGGTGACCAAGCATGTTAATATATAAGCCTGTGAGGGGACG
>NW_004949230.1:612299-613560 GCF_000317375.1 Microtus ochrogaster | reverse complement strand
ACCATTGGAGCCCCCTCCCTGAGCGGGCTGAGAGGGCATCAGAGGGGGTTAGAGACACCACACCCTAGGCTGACTCTCAGTCAAGACTTTCTCTATGGTGGGCAAGCAGGTGGCTGGAAAAAATCTGGACAAAGAACACCTCTCTCATGAGGGCTTTAAGATGGACCATGCCACACTTATGCCCTCACCAAAAGCTGGTGACCTCCCAGTGGGTCTCAGGTCACCCTTAGACAAGGGATGCTACGGGTCTCTCAGACCAGCTTTGTAAGCTGGCTCACCCAGGCTCCCTAGACGACAGAGTGACTCTAACCTTTTCCCACTGTACAGGACAGCTGAGGCCCGGCTCGAGGCCTGATCCCCAGGTCTACAAGGACCTAATCCACAGCTACAGCAACGCAGGCGAGTTCTCCACCTGCTTCACGGAGCTGCAGCGTGACTTCATTAGCACCCGTCCCACCAAACTCAAGAGTTTGATCCGGCTGGTGAAGCACTGGTACCAACAGGTTAGGCACAGGGGCCATCCATTACCCGAATTCCCACACACACACTCACAGTGATGCTGGGTCCCAGAACCTGTGTCCTGAGTACTTTCCTTGGAGGAGATGGTGGGAGCAGAGGGGGGCTAGAAAGAGGGGTGTGTGTTTGGCCACAAGCAAGTGTGTGAGGTCAGTCACACTCCACCCAGAGGACGCTGGTTTGCGTGTCCATAAAGCAGGATCGAGCCAGGTCTGGTGCAGGCTTCTCATCTTAGCTATGTAGGAGGCTGAGGTAGAAAGATTGAAAGGTCAGGGTTAGCCTGGGCTACAGAGTGAGCACAAGGATAGTCTGGCCAACTCAGCAAGAATCTGTCTCAAAATGATAAGGAACTGGCATGCTGGGGTGCAGTTCATGGAGAGGGGCTGGTAAGAGCCTTGCCTGGAATGTGTGAGCCCAAGCCCCACCCCCAGCACACACACACATACCCCCAAGAGTGGAGCTAACACATTGTGTCTCTGTGCCAAGGCACACAGTGGTGCTCAGTTAAGCTTTAGGGGTACACCTGTCAATCCCTGGAGCCCCTCTGACCACCAGGGGAGGCATTAGCTGTTGTGTTGCCAACATGGACCAGCACATCTCCTTTCTCTTGCTTCCCCAGTGCAACAAGATGGTCCAGGGGAAGGGCTCCTTGCCACCCCAGCATGGGCTGGAGCTCCTGACCGTGTACGCCTGGGAGCAGGGCAGCCAGAATCCCCAGTTCAACATGGCAGAGGGCTTCCGCACC
>NW_004949230.1:610919-611949 GCF_000317375.1 Microtus ochrogaster | reverse complement strand
CCTGAGGAGAGAGTCAGTCAGTTTCTTGGCCACCTGTAAATGTGGTTGTCAGATGAAATAGATGCAAGACTCCAAGTTCAACTCAAGTGCAGACAAATCAGATTGCATGCTAGTCTGAGTGGCCCTCATGCAAGATTTGGGCCATACATGTGCTTTTTATGTTTAATGTGAGAGCTGGAGCATGGCTTAGCTGACAGAGGGTTTGCCCAGCGTCCATCCCCATCACTGCATGAACTGGGCTTGGTGTTTCACCGCTGTGAAAACTTATACTCATGAGGAGGTGGAGGAGGATTGGGAGTCCAGAGTCATCCTTGGCTACAAAATCAATTCAAGGCCAGCCTGGGCTATGTGAGACCTGCCCCAACCCCCCCAAAAAAAGTGTCCAGATGCCGTGACACACATCTGTAATCACTCATGATGGCTCAGCAGTTCAGAGCACTGGCTGCTCTTGCAGAGACCTAGGTCCATTCCTGGAACCCACACAGTTGCTTGTGACTACCTATTCCAGTTCCTGGGGATCTGACGCCCTCTTCTGGCTTCCATACCCCAGATATGTTTGTGTACAGACACACATGCAGGCAAAGCACTGGGACACATAAGAGAATGAAATGAAAGCATGAAACTGGGGGTAGAGGGCTTCAAGCTCAAAGTCTGCCTGGGCTGCATCATGAGAATCCCACCTCAAACTTCAAGCGCATTCGTGATTCCTCGGAAACTAGGATGCAACTGGGCATCTGGTGTTAGCACTCCTTACACCTGGCAGCTTCTCATCAGCAGCCTTCGGGTTATAGAAGCACGTGTCATTCTTCACCCTCACGCCCACCTCTGAAATGGGGACAGAGATAAGCATGATTGTCCCAGAAACGCACGTTACACTGAACATTTGCGGGCAGTGGCAGTGTATCCTGAGAAAGGGTCTGGTGTATGATATATATTAGCTGATGATGTCTGCCGTGGATGCTGGGAAGGGCAGTGGCAGAATCAGGGCTGTAATCGATTAGCAATGCCTGCTTCAAGGAGGAAGGGCAGC
>NW_004949230.1:607239-608101 GCF_000317375.1 Microtus ochrogaster | reverse complement strand
CGGAGAATGCCAACCAGACCCCAAATTATGTCTCTTGATGGCTGCTGGTCACAACATCCTCGGAGCTCTAGACCAGTGGTTCTCAACCTTCTTAAGGCTTTGACCCTTTAATAGAGTTCTAGGTACTCATCTGTGGGCATACCGGCATGTGGGCGGACATACAAAGACCATTGGAAATACGTGTGATCTGATAATAGTAGGCAACCCCTGTGAAAGGGTTGAGATCCACCACTTGAAAACCTCCAGTCTAGACAAATGTGACCAGAAGAGACCTATGTTTCCATGGAATCTAGCAACAGATAGGGCAATGGCCTAGTATCCCAGCCCATCTTCCCACTACACAGACTTTGAACCCTTTTGCCAAAATGGCTCCAGAACTGGGGTGGCTGGCGGCTGGAGTGAGTGAGGAGTGAGGTCATGACTATTTAGGCTCGGAGAGGCCTTGCTGACCTAAGCCCTTCCATCTCCGACAGCAGACACCACAGTGGTGGCAGTGAATCTCTGAGCTCTATTCAGGTCATGGCCCTGGGGAGAAGTTCCAGGGGGGTCGTAGCTAGGAATGGGTGAGGTGACGCACATATACAACCCTAGCACTCAGGAGGCCGAGGCAGGAAAGCTAAACACAATGTCCATCATACACTGAAGGAAGATGCTATAATAATGGCTTATGAGAGGCTGAGGCAGGGGGATTACCAGTTCAAGGCCAGTTTGGGCTATATAGCAAGGCACTGTCTCAAAACCAACACAAAATAATTATATTGAATTGGCAAAATTCCCTCAATTATATTGAATTGGCAAAATTCCCTCAATTATATTGAATTGGCAAAATTCCCCTTGTTTTAAATTTTATTTTTAAATTTTA
>NW_004949230.1:588642-595704 GCF_000317375.1 Microtus ochrogaster | reverse complement strand
CACCTTTGCACCTGGAACCTCACACTCTCACAGGTGCTGCACAATGCTGACACTTGTGAACATACGTCAGCACTCACAACTGCACACACTCACGTTTGCATGCACTCATGTGTGTACATAATGTGCATACTCACACATGCAAACACTCGTATTCTTGTATATTCATCTATAGCCTCTCATGTGTGTGCATTCCGTGTGTATACTTGTATATGATACACACTCACACATGAACATGACACATGTACACTCGTGTGCGCATGCCCACCCTGTACACCATCTGAGCTGTAGGAGCAGAAGGATTGAGTATGCTGCCACTGTCAAGGGGGTGCAAGGGTCACAACATCTAGGGGTGTCCGACCAAGATCAGCTAGCCTGCAAAGCTAAGCCCCCTCTCTTGTTCCCAGACGGCTGCACTGCTCTCTGCCAATGCTCCCCAGGAAACTTATCCGCTTAGACTTGTCTTCTTCCTCCCTCCCCACTGTTTAAAAAGTGCCCCCTAAATCTATAACCTTATCGTTACAGCAGCGGGCAATCCAAATGCAGTCTCTCAGAGCCTGGATGGAGACCCTTGAGGCCTCGTTCCCTTTTCAAGCTCCTTGACCCTGCCCAAGTACCCTAGTTCCTTATCCAGCTTCAAAGCCATTAGTCCAACACCCTCCAGGCCCTCCTCCCTGTGTCTGAGCTCACATCTACTTTTCCAAGTTTGACCCTTACACCTGCCTCTTGGAAGGTCTTTGGGGATTTCTTCATGCTGTCCGAGGGTGCCTCCCATGTCGGCATCCTACAACCCCTTCAGAAGGATCTAGGTCTCTCCCAAGTAGCCCATGAGGAACCAGGAGAGTTTCTGCTTGGAGAGGGGGTGGGCCACGGGAGGTAAGGATTGCCCAGAATCTCAGGAACATTTTTAGAGTATATCTGTGTAAGACAGAAAGGTCTTTGACCACTGTTGGAACAGGCTAGCAGGAGGAGAGAGGTGAGTTTTGGGGTGGCTTCTGGGAAGAGCCCACCAAATCTCTCTCCTCCCCAGCCCACATCACTCTTCATCACCCCAAGCCATTTACTGGACACGTTCATCAAAGACTTCCTCCAGCCCAATGAAAAGTTCTTGGAGCAGATCAAAAAAGCTGTTAACATCGTCTGTGAATTCCTCAAAAACAACTGCTTCAAGGACTCAAGCACCAAAGTGCTGAAGGCCATCAAGGTGAGCGCCCGCCTGTCTCTGTGCCAGCTCTTGGGAGCCAGGGAGACAAGGGTGAGGGCAGGCAGAATCTCACCTTCTCTTTCCTCCTAGGGAGGATCCACTGCCAAAGGCACGGCTCTGAAGAATGGATCAGATGCTGATATTGTAGTGTTTCTCAGCTCACTGAAGAGTTACAACTCCCAAATAGAGGAGCGTGCATTGTTCGTCCAGGAAATCCAGAGGCAATTAGAAGTCTTCCGAAAGACCCAGGAGCTGGAGGTGGAGTTTGAGCCTTCAAATTGGAAGGCCCCCAGGGTACTGAGCTTCACCTTGAAATCCAGGATTCTCAACGAAAGTGTCGACTTTGATGTCCTGCCTGCCTATGATGCACTAGGTAGGAGTCCACAAACCCTAGCTCCTGAGAAGATTCTGGAAAACGTGGAGGAAAAGCCAGAGAGGGTTGGGTAATTCTCTCCCAGTTCTTGCCCAGGCCCCCGACACCTACATGCAATTCCACTCTCATGTAAGCAGTCCAGGCAGCCTCAAGGAGCTGCTGGCTCTGTTCTCCACAGCGTGTGAGGGATGGCACATACAGTTACAAACAGATCATAGATAACATCCCTTCATTTCCTCTGTGGAGAAGGGAACTAAAGAACAGAATGTGGGGGGATTTGTGAGGTAAGAGACAGGAAATTGGGGGAAGAAAACTCCTCCTCAGAAAGCCCATTCACAGGTGAGAGATACAGAAATATATGGACAAATGAAAGATCTCAAAGTAGGCTGGGGAGGTGGCTCCAAGGTAAGAGTGTTTGCCATTCAGTCATGGGAACCTGAGTTTTATCCCCAGCACCTGTATAAAAAGCCAGGCTCTATTGGAGGCACACTGGTCACCCCAGTACTGCCTGTGGAGGGGGTGCGGGTGGAGAAAGGGTCTAGCTGAATCAGATTGAAGTTCAGGGGGAGACCCTGTCACAGTGGGATAAGGTGAAGGATGATGCATCAAGACAGCCAGCATCCTCCTTTGGCCTCTCATGGGTATGCACAGACAGGCACGTGCACCCACATTCCCAAAGCAACTTAGAGGAAAAAGGGTTTGTTTGGCTTACATGTCCAGATCTCAGTCCATCATGGAGGGCCATCACGGAGGGAAGTCAGGGCAGAAACTCAAGGAAGGAACTTGAAGCAGAAACCACGGGGGAATGCTGCTTGCTGCCTCACTTATAGGTTTATCTTAGCTAGCTCTTAATCAGTCAAGGGAATGGTGCCGCCTACAGTGGGCTGGTCCCTGCATCAAAATCAACTTCTCAGATTGACTCTAGGCTGCTTCATGTGTTCGTTCTCTCTCTCTCTCTCTCTCTCTCTCTCTCTCTCTCTCTCTCTCTCTCTCACACACACACACACACACACACACACACACACATTCTCACACCCATGCACATACAGAGGCCACACACTATATGTGTGTGTATGTGTGTGTGTATTTCCTATATTAGAATTATGAAGACTATAGTATCTTACACCTGAGTGGTTCTTGGGGCCCAGGGGTAATCAGGGTAAAACATTTGCTTAGCATGTACAAGGCTCTGTGTTCAATGTCACCACCCCAAGATAAAGCCCCATTGCTTGGGTCTGGAGCTCAGAGGCAGAGTACTTGCCTAGCATGGGGAGCCTGGGTTTGACACACCCTTCCCCAACTGCAAACAAAAACCAGCTGTTTTGATTTCTCTCAGAAAAGAGACAGGAGTCTATAGAATGGGCTTCAGCCCACTTTTGTCTGTCTGTTTGCTCTTGAAATAGCGGCTGCGCTAGTCTGCCTCCTGTCACTGTGATAAACACTGGCCAAACTGAGTGGTGGTGGCACATACCTTTAATCCCAGCACTCTGGAGGCAGAGGCAGGCGGATCTCTGTGAGTTCGAGGCCAGTCAGAGCTACACAGGGAAACCCTGTCACAAAACAAACAAACAAACAAAAAATACAACCACTGACAAAATCATCTTGGGGAGGAAAGGGTTTAGTTCCTCTTACAGTTGTGTAAGTCATGGAGGAAAGTCAGGACTGGAACCTGGAGGCAGGAACTGAAGCAGAGGCCATGGAGGAACACTGCTCACTCTGGCTTGCTCCCTCTAGTTTACTCAGCCTGCTTTCTTATAAAACACAGGACCCCCAGAGGGTGGGGCCCTTCCACATCATTCATTGATGAAGAAAAAGCCCCCACAGATGAGGCCATAGGCCAGTCTGGTGGAGGCAGCTCCTCGGTTGAGACTCCCTCTTCTCAGGTGTGCCTAGCTTTGTGTAAAGTTGACAGAAAACTCACCTGTATAGCAACACAGCAAATGTTTTCAGCCTAGGAGGCCATAGTTTCCCCACTACTCGACTTTGCCATTTCAATCTGAAAACAGCCTTGTGCGATAGATTCACAAACAGGGGCAACTCGGTCCCAGTGAAACTGTATTGACAAAAATGAGAGGTGGACTAAAGATACCTCAGCAACGGCAGTGTGTGAACAAGCTCAGAACTGACAGAAAGGTCTTTCTCCACACTGAGAAACATCTAGACCTGTGTTCTGAATCCACTGAGAGCTTGAGGTGGGGCTGGAGCTACCAAAGAGCTGAATTTTTGTCTCTTTTCCTTTTAATTATCTCAAATATAATCAGCCACAGTGGCTGGTGGCTACCCTAGTGGGTACCACAGGTGTGTGTGCTACTGTGAAATTACCAGCACCCACCAGACCATGGAGTCACTACTGTCTGCATCTTGGATACCCATCAGTAATTCAAATATATATACATGGTTCAAAGGAAATTCCCCCCAGAATGAAATTGCACTTGTCAATATATATATAGGATGGGTTCATTGGCTAAGGGGGGCTTGCTGCTCTTTCAGAGGACCCAAGTTTGGTTCCCAGCACTAGAGTTCGGTGGCTCACACCTTGTAACTCCAGCTCCAGGGGACCTGGTTCCTTCTTCTGACCCCTACAGCCTTTCACATGTGCATGTGTGTGTACACCTCACATCCATACAAATAAAAATAAAGTTTTTGAGCCAGGCGTTGGTGGCACACACCTTTAATCCCAGCACTCAGGAAGCAGAGACAGGTGGATCTCTGTGAACTCGAGGCCAACCTGGTCTACAAAGTGAGTTCCAGAACAGCCATGGCTACACAGAGAAACCCTGTCTTGGAAAACCACATAAATGAATAAATAATAAAGTTTTTTGAAAAACCACAGTTTTGAGGTCTGTAGAGAGTTTGTCTAACATACCCAAAACCTGGGTTCAACTCCCATACACTGGGCATGGGAGTACTCACCTGTGATCTCAGCAGTCGGAAGGTGGAGTCAGGAGGATCAGAAATTCAAGATCAACTTTGGCTACATAGCAAGTTCAATGCCAACCTTGGCGACATGAAATCCTGTCTCAAAAAAGATTGTTTTTTTTTTTTTTACTCTGTTACTTACCATATACAATAGGACTAACATACACTCTCCTCCCATGTCAGGTCAGCAGCATCCTGGCTTCACCTCCAGACCCGAAGCCTACAAGGATCTCATTGCATTATGTAAATCATCAGGCGTCAAGGGGGGAGAGTTTTCCACGTGTTTTACAGAGCTACAGCGCGAGTTCATTAAATCCCGACCCACCAAACTGAAGAGTCTGATTCGCTTGGTCAAGCACTGGTACAAACAGGTCAGCCAGACCCTGCTTTGGCCTATGTGGTTGCTGTTTTACCAGCAAGCTAGGATACCAGCTTTGCCAACTGTCCTGAACCCCCCAAATCCTCCCGTGCTCAGGGCTGGGCCTCTGTAGGGAAGCTGTTGCTTGTTTAGCCATGGGTCTTCTAATTGCATTCCGCTACTTGTGTATTTGGGTCAGGCCTATAGAGCCTCCTAACATCAGAGCAATGTGTGGCTTGTTCTGACCTCACACTGGTCAAAGAATTCAGTGGCAGCCAAGTTCTCCTGAGAAGCACGGATGGAAGTTGAAGTTGCATGCCACAGGTTACCAGTACAGCTGTATGGACACCATGTTGTCTCTCAGAAGGCAACAGGAAGCTGTGGCTGAGACTCAAATCATCATGAGTGGTTGAGGCCTAGGGAACTGGGGAGCTCTGATTTGAATTTCAGCAAGTCACATGACTCCCTCAAGCACCACCACCCCCCACTAGTCCACCTACCTCCCCATCCCACAGCCAGTCTTCCTCTGACATGGCAATCCATGGTACAGGGCTCATAGCTAGCCTGCAGAGGGTCCTATCAGCCAGGAGTTACATTGCTGTCCAAAAACAGGACACCCTGTGTGCCACTCTGCCTGCTGCTGAATCTAGAAAGCCTGCCTAGGACTCAGGGGCTCCCTCTTTCAAGTTCTATTTCACAACCCTGTTGCCCTGCTGCAACCCAAGCAGTCCATGAGACACACTGGGCCCCTCTGCCTCACCAAGGTCACCTGACATCTCCACTCTCCCCATCAATGTGAAAGGAAAATGAAGCCCAAAGCATCCTTGCCCCCGAAGTACGCCCTGGAGCTTCTCACCGTGTACGCCTGGGAGCAGGGCAGCGGCATGGAGGATTTTGACACTGCCGAAGGCTTCCGGACCGTCCTGGACCTGGTCATCAAATACCAGCAGCTCTGCATCTTCTGGACAGTCAACTACAACTTCAAAGATGAGCCGATAAGGACGTTCCTACTGACCCAGATCCAGAAAAAGAGGTGCCTGTGCCCCAGTCCCCCACCCTGTTCTGAATTAACCCGATTCCCTTCTGTGCTATTTCTTCCATGACCTGGATTCTTCTCCCCAGGGTCTTGTTCATTCCCAGTGTGAAACTGAGGGAGAAGCTGCCAGATGAGTGACTCCAGGGAGAAAACCCAACCTCGGGAGTGGGAGGGGCTGGCCAACCAGAAGGGACTCAGAAGCGGGGGAGGGGGGCAGGCAGAGGGCACCCTCACTGCTTTCTTTCTTCTGTTACGTGGAAATGTGAAATGTTTGCATGAGCTGACCTGAGAGGGGTCTGAGGTGGCAGGATATCCCTGAGAAACAGCATTGCCATTTCCAGGCTCGAGTGCGCATGCACACAGGCCAGTGCTGACCTACTTAGCAACACTGTACTGTGACATCTTGTGGTTGGGTGAGAGTCTCTTGAAAGGGGTCATCACTATGGTTCACTGTGCGATGTAAACAACAGCTTTCAGAAGAGTTTTTGGCTTTCAACTACAACAATTCAAGGAAATTACTTTGACTCTTAAGTAGATTGAAATTGCTTGACCTAGGCTCCCAGGATACATTGTGTCTTTGATGGGAATAGAGCCAGCTGTCTTGTAAACAAACAGTCCTTTCCTAGTCTCTAACTCTCAACTCCCCTTTAGACCAGTAATCCTGGATCCAGCTGATCCCACAGGAGACGTGGGAGGAGGTGACCGCTGGTGTTGGCATCTTCTGGCCAAAGAAGCAAATGAGTGGCTCTCCTCCCTCTGTTTTGAACTGCAAAGTGGAGACTCGTGGCAGAGAGTGCAGCCGTGGAAAGTGCCAGTAAGAGTGCCCTGAAGAAAGCGGGTGGCTCTGTCACAAATCCAGTCAGAGGGATTTTCTTGCTATAGTGATTTGGAATTACTGAGCCCCCAAAAGAACCAAAAACTGGACTCCAGGAGTTCTTTCAGTCAGTCAGTCATCCGCCCTGCTTCGGGTACCTAAAGACCCAGATAACTGAGAGTTGGGATCGTGAGGCACGGAGAAGGGGAAAGATGGGGCATCTGAGGAAGTGATTCAGCAGAGTTGAATTTTCCCAGAACACACATAAATGCAGGGTGGGTGTGGCAGCCTCCTTATGATTCCAACCTTGGAAGGCTGAGTCAACAGAATCCCCAGAGCAAGCCAGCTAGCAAAGCTAACC
>NW_004949230.1:584246-587936 GCF_000317375.1 Microtus ochrogaster | reverse complement strand
TACACCAGGCACAGCCTTCCAGGCTACCCTCCCACAGGCAGGCACACTCCATTCTTCCTTCTGTGCCTCCTTGGCACTGTTGACTTCCGGGAACAAGGTGAGAAGGCTGTGCTGTGCATTGTGAGATGCTGAACACTGTCCCCAGACTCCCTATGTACTTCCCAGTTGGAAGCGGAGACATTGTGTTGTGTCTTCTGGTGAGAGAGAGTTTTGTTGTTGTGTTTCTCAGATAGCTTTTCCAGATTTTTTCTGGAGACAGGTTCTCACTGTGTGGCCCTGAATGATCTGGAACTCACTCTGCAGACAAGGCTGGCCTCGAACTCACAGAGATTCACCTGCCTGTGCTGGGATTAAAGGCGTGCGCCACCACATCCTTCTTTAAGCCCCACCCCACCAGTCTTTTTCTCCCCAGGTAGTACAGACCCCAGGAAGCTGTGGAGCTCATATCTACCCCACTGTGGGTATCTGAGTTGGAGTCCATCTCCGGGATGAAAATGCCAGACAGATGAAGCCTCTAGAGTCGACTGACTGATTTAAAGACTCAAGCCATGTTACAGAAGGGAGCAGGTCCAGTCCTCCCTGGCTGGTCCCCACCTCTCTCCTGCACTCCCAGACGACTCTGCTTGAAATCAAGACTTTGGATCTGCTCCCCCCTCCCACCCCAGGGTCTCACATTGTGGACACCCCTCTGTGCAAGTGACCTTCAGAGATGCTTGCCCCCAAGCAGCGTGCTGTGTTCCCATTCTATATGTTTTTTTCCTGTTTCCTTCTCTCCCGCCTCTCTTCAGCTCCAGACTCACCCTGTGTCACCAAGGTTGAGCCCCTCCCTTGCCCTTCATTTCCGGCAGTCCCAGTTAGCTCTCAGTCTCTCACTGCCTCTGTGCTGAGCTCTTCCCTCCATCCACAGGCCTTCCCTGCCTGTGTGGAAGCAGAGGTGTCCAGCCCAGCCGCCGGCCAACCCTCTCCCTCCACCCCTGCTGTTAAAACAACTTCTCTTGGGGAAATGTAAACAACATGTACCCCTCCTCCTAAGGTCCCGGGACAAACCAAGGTCTGAGGAACCAAAGAGTTCTTTGGGCTAACCTGCAGCATGTGGGTGAGGGGTCATGGGCAGGGCTGAGGTGACTCTAACTCTGCTGCACTGGAATGTCGTCACCTACTGTGAATGGTGGCTTCCCCAGGGCTGCCTAGAGGGCACCCTGTCCCCCATCTTTCCCCTTACATCCTCTAACCCCTCCCAGAGACCGCGTGTAAATAGGGCAGAGCAGCATACAGCTGGTTGGAACTGGTTGCTGAAGTAAGAGTCCTTAACCTTCCCACACCCCTCTTCCAAGGGGGAAGAAAAACAGTCAGCAGGCCCAGCTGTGATGTTCTAGGACTAGCCGCTCAGGTCGACTCCTGAAGATGGCGGTAGTTTATCTCAGAGAGTAGTTTTATACAAAGCTTCACACCAAGGGTGGTTGATACCTCCTGCCTTAGCCTTGAGAGCTGCCCTTACCTTCTTGGCTGCCCAGTGCCCTCACCCCAACATTTCAACTATATTGGTGCATAAGGGCTTAGCCCCATGCATCCTCACCCAAGGTTGTCCCTTCTCTCCGTGCCTCTGACATGCTGCCGGTCCCTGTACCACTTCTCATCATAGAACCGCAGCACATAGGGAGTTTACTGCTGTAGGACTCCTTTGTCATCTCTGGATGTAAGCTATGAGGTGACTCAAGTTGGGCCCTGAGAGAGTTTCAAGGGAGGGGCTTGCCCAGGCAGGAACCCCAGGCAAGTGATTAGAGGGCCAGAATATGAGACATGGTCCCCTCTGCAGGGAAGGGGTAGCGCTAGAGTTCAATCCTATGACCAATGATGGGACCAGGCACCCCTAAGTGTTGAGACCCCATCAACGTCTCTGGATAAAAAGGTTCTAGAAGTTGCCCCATCAATAAACATCCCATTGTATCAAGAAGGGTAATGTCATGCCTCCGTGGGGACAGATGCTTCTGGGTCTATCAACTCCCTGGACTTCTACACTACATATTATATTTGGCTATTCATTTCTATGCTTTATAATAAACAGTGACCTTGGGTGCATCCTTTCTTCCCTCCTCAAGCTATTCTGATAAATTGTGAACCCAGAAGGGGGTCATGTGTGCAACTCACAGAAATACAGACCTACAAGGAACACAGTGAGAGACTCAGAGGGGACAAAGGGAACTCATTCTCTCCCTTCAATGTCCTTTTAACATCTTAAAGTCATGGGACGCAGAAGAAGAGAGAATTCACAGTGACCGGGGAACATGCCATCACTGGTTGTTACTGGATCTAGGACGCCAGCACTTTCTCAGAAAACTGGCGATTGATGATTATGAACAAGAAGTAATTAAACCCGGGCCCACCTGTGCAATCACGTCAAGATAACTAATGAGGAAAATGTATTGTCATTAATGATTTTCAGGAAGATTTGATTCAGTTAGTGCTGGAATACAAAATCAGAACCATCACCATTTTGGAAGCTCTGGCGATGTAATGATGTAGGAGTAGCTGTCACTGCATGAAGTCATTGGATGTAATGCTGATGGGGACACTGTAGCCTGGGTCTGGATGTCACCTCCCAGCCCACAGCTAATCACATCAACAGGATGGGGTTATTGCTGTTGGAGGTGGGCCCTGGGCTCCATTGCACTCAAACAACAAAAGATAAAAACTAGGAGGGAGACGGTCAATCGTGGCATGTAGCCCACAGCATAAGTGGTGTGTTCTTGTGAATTTGACAAAATCGTTTTGGGTACAAGAAACAAAAGAAGGGGCTGTGGCAATAGCTCAGTAGGTTAACTGCTTGCTGCACAAACACAAGGACCCAACACCTACATAAATGCAGGGCGCGGCGGCATGCCTGCAACCTGAGAGCCGGAGGGAGGAGACATGAGGCGCTCAAGAACTGTAGCCAGCCAGCCCAGCCAAAATAACAAGCTTTGTATTCAATGAAAGACCTTGTCTCAGAAAATAAAGTGGGGTGGTGAGATGGCCTGGCTGGTGAAGGGGCTTGCCACCAAGGCTGTTGACCTGAGTTTGACCCCTAGAGCCAAACACCGTGGAAGGAAAGATCCAACTTCCAGTTGTCCTCTAACTTCCACGTTCATGCTACACCATGCCTATGTGCACGCGCCCTGGTTAAGCTTGCCCCCGGGACCCATTCCGTAGGCATCAGTCCCTTTACTCCTCTGTAGTCTATCAGCCCCTCAAGACTGCGGCAGAACCATCCAAGATCAGCATTTAAGGGTTGGCGGCTCTGCCTCTTTTATTGGTGTTCGAAGGGGAAAGCTCAGCGTGCCAGGGACGGGGCAGAGGGGGAGCAGGAGAGAATGAAAACGCCCTGTCCCGTTCCTGTGGGATTTTGTCAAAGGAAAACTGAAGGACCCTAGGAGCCCCAAAGCTGGTCATGACTATTCTCATGGGCAGAGTCAAAGGAATACCGCAGGAATACCCCAGGAGCTGGGTGAGTTGGGCTTTCAGGATTCTCAGCACAATCGCATGGGCAGGCCGAGTCGGGATGAGGTGATGTCTCCGTCCTGTTCTCTGGGATCCAGAAGACACCTGAGAGAAGGGAGCAGAGAACAGAGAGGAGGAGAACTGACTCCTTTGCCCACTCTCTCTTCCTCTCTCCCCGCCCCGGACAGATTCATGTGTGCATGTGTGTGTGTG
>NW_004949230.1:565023-583563 GCF_000317375.1 Microtus ochrogaster | reverse complement strand
CCCCATCCTGCTCTCTGTACACATCTGTGTGTGCATGTGTGTGTGCCACCCCATCCTGCTCTTTCTCTATTTGAAATAGCAATGCCCGGGATTGGCCCTCTTTCTTCCAGTTCCTCCTTTGTTCAACTTCAAGCCCTCATGTGGAGCTTTTCAGAGTCTGGGGGGAGAAAGGACAAGACTTTGAGGGGTCAGCAAAACTCATCTGGGTTTCCGGAAGTAAGTAAGGGATGGGCAGTCTATGGCTCCTGGGGCAGTGCAGTTCTGAGGCAGCCCCCCAAGAGGTACGCCAGCAGGGCGAGCACACACAGACTGGACCATAGCAAGAGTCTCCAGCTGAAACAAGGAGGCAGCTGGGGATCCCAGGGGCTGGGGTGGACACATAGCTGAGGACCTCCTGGAGGGGGGCCCTGAGGGTTGCATAGGCAAAACAACACATATCTGAGAGAGTACCAGTCTCTGGGGATCCTCATAAGTGGGAGAGAAGCACACCCCCCATAATCAAAGTAGAATTTAAACAAAACTACACCAACTAAAATAAAACGAAAGCATTCCTTGCTCCTCACACCCCAGAACGCCCATGCTGCAGCCTGGGAGACGTTCCCACCCATCCTGGAACCATCTCGTTCTGCAGTTCTCTGTGCCTCCCCGCCCCTCCCACCTTTACTATTCCCATTCTGGGAAGCCGAGACTTCCGGGGGCTCCGGGGGCAGCGGGTTGAAGAGTGTTGGGTCATTTGATTCAATTGTTATTGAACATAAAAGTAAACTGAGGCCTGGAGAGCTGGGGCCCAAAGTCAAGGTCAATCATCAAGGACGTGGCTAGGCTCCAACTTGAACCCAGCCTCCCATCACATCAGCACCATGGTTTCTCATCTGTCTCCATAGCAACCTTAACAGTGAGTCGGCAGATTTTGTTGGTCCAGTGGAGGACACCACTGTGACCCAGAGCTGCCTGAGGAGCCCTCCTTCTTGCTCTGGGTGGCATTGTGGGTGAAACACTCCTGGCATCCAGAGGGCTGTCTTGGACAGGATGCTGAGACCCACCAAGGACAGGCACACTGTCACCAGGGAGCTGCAGTCTCCTGTACCTCATGTTCCTCTCCCCTCTTCCTGGGTCTCTTCCTTCCTTCACTGTGGTGCTCCGGCTCTTGCTATGGTTGTGCTTTCTGCCACCTTGTGTTGTTGAAGAGAATAATTCACCACACAGGAAACAGGAAAGCCCTAAGATGTGCTCAGGGGCTGGGAGAAGACACTGGGACCACAGAGGGCCTTTCTGAGCAGCTGTCTCCGAACAAAAGCATCTTTCAGTAGCCCACAGGGGTAGCCACTAAGGGATAGGGGGACAGGTCAGGACATGGTTCAGAAAGACTTCTTATTCTCTTCCTTGGCATCTACATGCCCAAAGGACACTGGACAGACGCCTGAATTAACCCCCATTAACATGGTGGCTTTTCCGAAACCACTCTTCTTTTTTTGTTGTTGTTGTTGTTTTGTTTGGGTTTTTTTTTCTTTGTTTGTTTTGGTTTTTGAGACAGGGTTTCTCTGTAGTTTTGGAGCTTGTCCTGGAACTAGCTCTTGTAGACCAGGCTTGCCTCAAATTCACAGAGATCAGCCTGCCTCTGCCTCCTGAGTGCTGGGATTAAAGGCATGTGCCACCACTGCCCGGCAACCACTCTTCTATCTATATGAGAAATAGCTCTTTCCCATGGATCTCAAATTTGACTGTGTGAGTTTGAAATTTCAAAAGAGTTTTAGTTGCTTTGCTTTGAGAAAAGGTCTCCTGTGTAGTACAGGCTGGCTCTGTAAGTAGCCAAAGATGACTTTGAACCCTTGATCTTCCTGCCCCTACATCCTAAATCCTGGGACTACAAGTCTAGACTTCCTGTTTTTTGATAGTTGTCTTCCAAGATTTGGGGAAGGAGATTGCCCAGTACTGTCTAATTTTGAGTTTGAATCATCTGGCATTCTCTGTGTGCCTGCAACTCCCGCACTGGGATACAGAAGGCAGGAAGATTGCAAGCTCCATGAGTGGTCAACCTAGCCTCAGTGATAAGTTCCACAGTTGTCAGTCAGAGACTGCCTCAAAAAATAAATAAGGTAGAATGGCTCCACATAGACACATATATATCATCCACCCTTGTGAGCACACACAGTGTGGGTAGAGAGAGATGGAGGGGAGAGAATTTCATTCCTAGAAATTGTGTTAACCTCACAAGATCTAGAGAAACACAGGAGACAAACCTCCAGCCGTGTCTGTGAGGGGCTTTCTTGGCTGAGTTAGCTGATGTGGAAAGTCTCACCCCAAATGTGGGCAGCATCACCCCACGAGCTAGGGTTCTGAACTGAACGCAGAGGAGAAAATGAGCTGAGCCCCGGCGTTCATATCTCTCTCTCTCTCTCTCTCTCTCTCTCTCTCTCTCTCT
Organism: Microtus ochrogaster; assembly: GCF_000317375.1. Taxonomy (NCBI): domain Eukaryota; kingdom Metazoa; phylum Chordata; class Mammalia; order Rodentia; family Cricetidae; genus Microtus; species Microtus ochrogaster. The sequence goes on along the minus strand of NW_004949230.1, from coordinate 581,141 downwards.
CTCTCTCTCTCTGTTTCCTGATTGTGGATGTCATGTGACCGGCTGCACCTGTGCCATCCTTCCTCACAATAGTGGGCTACACCCTCCAACGGTGAGCTGTGAGCTGAAATAAGTCCTTCCTTGCTTCTTCTTCTTCTCTTTTTCTTTTCAAGACAGGTTGTCTGTAGCTTTGGAGCCTCTCTTGGGACTCACCATGTAGACCAGGCTGACCTCAAACTCACAGAGATCCACCTGCCTCTGCCTCTGGAGTACTGGGGTTAAAGGCATGTACCAACTCTACTGGCAAATCTTTCCTTCTTAAATTGTTTGTTTTTTGTTTTGGCTTGTTTTGGTTTGGTTTAGTTTGGTTTGGTTTTTTTCAAGACAGGGTTTCTCTGTGTAGCCTGGGCTGTCCTGGAATTCACCAAATTGACTAGGCTGGCCTCAACTTCAGAGATTCACCTGCCTCTGCCTCCTAAGCACTGGGATTAAATGTGTTTGCCACCACACGGGGCCAAACCCTTCCTTCTGAGTTGCTTCTTGTCAGTATTTGCTCACAACCCCAGGAAAGCTACAGGAGCTGAAGGGCACCCGCAGAGAACCCCGCGGCTCATGGATAGAAGACGCCATCTTGCTAAATTGGCACATCGGCACACAGCTCAAGGCTGGCCCTCACAAAATCCCCTTGACACTTCTTGCAGAAATGAACAAACATATCCTAAAATTCAAGCGGAACTTCAAAGGACCTCCACAAACGCCAAAACAATATTTCAAATAAAGAAGAGAAGAAACGGGACCTCTATATGACCCCCTCCAAGGCCCAAGCAACATCAGGGGAGAAGGAGCACAAAGAATTTAAGAGCTGAAGACAGCAGGGCCAGGGAAAGCCAGCTTTGGGGCCTGGCGGGGCTGCTACACAGTTGAAGTCACAGCGGTTGTGATTATCCACACAAGGCCTGCATAAGACTGAGTCCATTGATATCCTGTCATGGAAGAGATGAGGGGCTCATGAGGCTACAGCCCTTCATGAGGATTTCTATGCAGCTAATGGCTGATGGGGAAGGGGAGCAATCTTCTTCAGTGATGAAGACGTCAGTAAGGTGCCCATGCTCCTTTAAGTAACCCTAATGAAACACATGAGAGAGACAGACAGGGACACAGAGAGAGGGAGAGGGAGAGAGAGAAAGCAGGGAAGGGCCCCTCGACTGAGCCCACAGAAGGGAATGGCATTATAAGTGGGAGTGAGAAGATGGGTTACTTGAAAGCAAGCTCATTTTAAATGACATTTAACTTATTTAACAATATGATCCAATTAGCATATTTTACATTGCATTCCAATTAGCATATTTTACATTATGTTCCAATTAATTACCAGCTCTTCAACAAGACTAAATCAAGCATTCATTTTCTTTTTCCCACTAGAGTTATATAGTTCACTTGAGACACTCCCCACATCTCTCAGGGCAGGAGGACATTTGAAGACAGCCTCACCACAATGGTCAGCTCTCTGGGGACGGCTTTTGCATCCTGTGGCCTTTTGCTTCCTGAGGATGCCGTATGGAACACTGGGGACCCCCTGGACTCTCAGAGGTATCATGCCAAGCTCCATGCTATGTGGGATCCTAAGAGTATCAAGATGTCACACCGAGCATCAAGGCCATAGCGTTCCTGATCCAAGGGTCACTGTGTAGCTCCCCAAGTCTCACATCCAATAAGCTGGTCCTGGCAAAGGCCAGTGACTTCTAAGTACCGGGAAACATATGGGGCAGGGAGAGAAGAAAGAAGTGGCAGGAGGATGATTCTAGGGCACCAACAGAGCTCATGCAACTGGGTCACCAAGCCTTTATCACCCCCAAAGCCTCCCTTTTGACACATCTCACTATAGAACCCAGTCACTCCACAGGACTGTGTCCAGCCCCCTCCGCAACTGGCCTGACTCTGCACTGGGTCTCAGTGCTGAGCAGTGGAGTTGGGAGGGAGGACTCCTGGGATGGGGGAGGGATTCAAAAACATGTATTTTCCTAAGGAAGGGGCAACCTTGGCCACCCCACCCCAGTTCTCTTGCTTGGCCATGAACATCTATATGTATCATTTCAGCAAGATGGCAAAGATGAGGAAACAAACATAACACCCAAAAGTCAGCATGCTGACCAAATACAGCTGTCCGGTAACACAAACGCTGGTCCACCGTGGTATTATGAATAATGAGCATAACCGGGCATCAACTGGCACTCATCCACTTCCAAGCTCTTGGTACCTGAGGAAGCATACGTGGATAAATAAGGCAGAGGATGACTGAGAACCTGACACCAATCTCTGGCCTCCACGTGCTAATCACACACATGGACACACACATATATCTTCCTATGAACAGGTATGCATATACCCATGCCACACAAATTAAAAACAAGAAAGAGAAAATAACTGGGAATCCTACATTTAAAGAGATAGCAGCTTCAAGTGTCAGGTAAATAGAAGCCATAGAAAGTGACGTGAAGGGTTTGCTAAAGGAGGAAGCAGAAATCCAAAGATGCATGAAGCAGCAGCCAGAGAGCATGAGTTGGACATGGCTGCAGAGAAAGTTAGCTGATTGGAAAGTGGACTAGGAGAAATCGATTAGAGCAAGCATGGACAATCTGCCTTCCCCCCAGGTCCACTCCCTCACCTTCCCTGTCCTCCTCCACTACTGCCTTCAGTCCTTGCTTCTCTCTCATCCCCTCCTCCCTTCTTCCTTTACATCCACGTTTCTTCTTCCACCTCTTTTTTCCCAATCCTTGTGTCAACTTTTTCATTTTGGTTGTTTTTATCTTTTTAACAACCTGACCCAAGCTAGAGTCACTTAGGAAGAGAGAATGACAGATGACAAAAGGCTCCCATCAGACTGGCTGCGAGCTAACCTGTGGGAGCTCTGTCTTGTGATTGATGGGGAGGGCCCAGCCAATTGTGGGTAGTGACATCCCTGGGCCAGTGGTCCTGGGTTCCATAAGAAAGCAGGTTGAGCTGAGGAGCAAGTCAGTAAGCAGCACCCTCCACAGCCTCTGCACCAGCTCCTGCCTCCAGGTCCCTGCCCTGACTTCTCTCAGTGACGAAGTGTGATGTGGAACAGTGGGCTGAAACAAACCCTTTCCTTCCTCAAGTTGAGTTTGGTTTATGGCGTTTGTCACAGTGATAGTAACCCTAAGTAAGGCAATCCCAGATGAGGAAGCCCAGCATGAAGGTTTTCCAGGCTTCTCACATCCCCACCAAATCACCTCGCCCATCTCGTCTGACTTTGGCCCAGCTCCAGCACCTGCTTCATCCAGAACCGTAGCTGAAGGTCCTGGGGTTGGATCAGTATACATTGTCTGCCTGGATTTGGGGCACAGCAGCTGCCTCCTCATCCCTCCCCAGGAACCATTTCCTCCCTCACAGCACACACCCTCCTATGCTGGCTTCCATCAGCCCAATTCCAACCCAAGGCTCACTTCCAAAAGGGAGCCACAGGGTCTGATGGAGAGGATGGCTCCATCCCCCACCTCCCCAGCCCCCACCCCACCTCCTCCACTGACTGCAGAGCCCCAGAAGCTGAGATAGAGGCACCTGCCCACATCCTTAGTCCCAGAGCAAGGCAGGAAGCCAGCCATATTGAGTGTGGCCTTCAGGGTCTGTCTGTTCCTGAGAGAATCCTTTTGTTTCATCTCGTTGTCTTGTTGAGACTATTGTCTTAAACACTGGAACATTCAGGCCCTGAAGTTCAGGGCCAGAAGAGAGCAAGGCAGCCTGGTGGATGGTAAATGACAGAATGTCCTCTCTTCAATAGTGAAGTGTTTTTTTCAAACCTGGTTTTACCAAAGTTATTAGCAATTAGCTAGTGTTTTCAGAACTCAACATTGTTGAAGCAACTGAGTCCTCACACTCTAAGAAATATGAGTTAATATCACCATGTGTTACAGATGAGAAAACAGGTTCAGAGAAGTAAAGCAACTTGTCCAAAGTCACACAGCAACTTAGAGTTAAAGCCTTATTTAACTGGAACAGCAGGACCCCAAGGCCCACAGTCTCATCTCTTGCCTGAAAGTGGTATATTCATTGCTTTATTATGGCCAAATGTCTGGCAGAAGCAGCTTACAGAAGGTGGGGTCCACTTCTGGCTCACAGTCTGAGAAGACACAGTTCGTCATGATGGGGAAAGCGTGACTGAGCTCACAGTGGTGGAAACAAGAGGCTGAGGTTCTCACCTCTAAGTGGAGAGCCCAGGCTGGAAGTGGGTCCAGGTTACAGCTCTCGAAGGTCTACCTCCAGAGCTCAGGGCAGAATGACTCAGTTGATAATGTGCTTACCTAGCAAACATGACAGCCTGAGTCTTATCCCCAGAATCTATATTTAAAACAAAAAGTAAGCCAGGCGGTAGTGGCTCACGCCTTTAATCCCAGCACTCTGGAGGTAGAGGCACTGTGAGTTCCAGGCCAGCCAAGGCTACACAGAGAAACCTTGTCTTGAAAAAACAAAAAATAAATAAATAAAAATAAATAAACAAAAATCAGGCCCGGAGGCACACACTGGTGATTCCAGCGTGGAGTTGGTGGAGACAGAATGATCTCCTAGTACTGATCAGCCGGCCTAATCTACTTGGGGAGCCTCACACCAGTGAGAGGACCTGTCTCTAAAAGCAAGGTGAACAGTTCTAGAGGAACAGCACCTCAGGTGACCTCTGACCTCCACATGCATGCACATTCACACACATCTGCACATGCACAAACATGCACACACAGCACTAAGGCCCACCTCCAATGGCCCACTCAAAGCCACACCTCCCACTCCAATGCTTCCACTGCCTCCCAAAGTAACGCCACTCACTAAAGACCAACTGTTCAAACACAGGTGCCTGCACATCTTAAGTGCTGGGGCCCGTGGACCCCCAGACCCTGAATTTCCTGTGACCCCTTTGCCTGCCAGAGTAAACAACTTGTTATTCCCGCAGATGCTCTGAGCATGACACAGGGAATGGTTTCTGGTGGCCGGAAGTCCCTGAGAGCTAGGGCGTGGCCATTGCTCAGAGAAGGCACTCTATAAGCTGCCCTGAAACCGATAAAGTTGGCATTCTTGGGGAATTCAAGGATGACCCATGTCTCTCTCTGTGTGTGTGTGTGTGTGTGTGTGTATGTGTGTGTGTGTGTGTGTGTGTGTGTGTGTGTGTGTGTGTGCATGTGTGTGTTTCAATCTCCAGCCCCTTGCCCGGCTCACGCAAACCGTACCATGTGCATAGTGTGTAGTGTGAAGAACAGGAGCCATGGTACACTTAAGAAACAAGTAGAGCTGGAGAGACAGCTCAGTGTTTAACAGCACTGGCTGCTCTTACAGGGGACCCAGGTTCAGTTCCCAGCACCCACATGGCAGCTCAAACTGTCTGTAGCTTCAACTCCGGAGGAGGATCTGACACCCTCTTATGGCCTTCACAGGTACTGCATGAATGTGGCGCACAAACATGCAAGCAAACACTCATACAATAAAATAAAAATGAATATATCGTTTTTTAAAAATATATACAGGCGAGCATGGGAGTCTCTGAAATGCTGCTGTTGAGGCATGCAAGGCCCACAGGGGTTCACTTTTTGCAGTCACGTGAAACAGGTGATAGGAAGGGCAGGGAACGGCAAGCTACTCGGCTTGGGACCTGTAGCTGAACAAATGCTCCAGCCTCATGCCAATCCCAATGTACGATCATCCCCCAGGCCTTCTAGAGGGCACAGGGAGCTTTCGTTTGGGCATGGTCTGTGTAGAAAATGGAAGGTCGTTTGGGATTTTCTGGACAACCCCATGGTGGACTTTATGAGAGCGGGAAGTCCTGTGGACAACAAGAATGTGGCACAAAGCTACAGGGAAGATCCTTGGCAGCTTTGACCATGAAAGGCCCCACACCCCTAGGAACAGGGAAAGAGAAAACGGTTCCCCTGAGAGCCTCTAGGGGGCGCAACTGCCTTGATTTGAGGCTGCGTCATTGAAGTTCCCCCACACTTTTACCCCCGCGTTTCCACAGTCTCCCAAAACCTGGCTATTTTCTCCCATGTGTCCATCTGCCCCCACCTCTCTCCTCCGCCCTCCTCCCTGCACAGCCCCCCCACCCCCACCCTCCAGTGTTCTCCGTAGCCTCCCCAGGCCGTCTCAGTTTTCAGCTGACAGCCGGTGGCTGGCCCAGATGTCAGCATTTGGCTGGAGCCCAGACAGGACAAGAGCAGATTATCCCGCCAGGGAAAACACCGCTGGTAGAGACCACTTCCAGCCCACCCAACCAGGAGAAGTCCCAGGTGGCCTGGGGCAGCCATCCGGAAGCAGAAGCAAGCGTTGCTGCTAGAGGGCCTAGCCCATTCTACAGGCTGTCTGCCTGCTTCCTCTGTGGTTGTCTGAACCACATTCCATCAGCCATTGCTTTCCTCCCAGAATCTCTAGCAGCATCAACCCTGTCCCACCCTCACTATTGCCCCCACCCCTGCAGCTCTCCAAACTCCACCTGAATCCAGAGGCTGGTCCCCCTTCCAGTTCACCCACTGGGGGACATGTGACCCAGAGCTGGCCATGCTCTCCCCTTGCCCCCAACCCCATCTTCTCTTCCTCCCTCCCTCCCTCCCTCCCTCCCAATGAATTCCTATAACCATGGAGAGGGGCCAGGCTGAGGTCCACAGGGCAGTCAGGAACTCAGGGAAGAACTGATGACTGTCACTCTCTGAATTCTTTCTTCCTCTAGGGACTTCGGTCTTTTTCTCTTGAGACAGCCAACTGATTGGATGAGGCTCACCCATGTGACATAGGGTTAGCCTTTTGTCTACCTACACACCCAAATCTTAACAATGCTGTCACCATGTAGATGGCTGGGTGTTTGACCGAACATATGGGCACCATTGCCTAGCCAAGCTGGCACCTAAAACTAACCAGACCAGCCACCAACATCTTCGGCTCTCCCATCAAAGGCAGATGACATTTTGGCTTTAGCCTTATCTCCTCCACGTCACAAGATGGCTGCCAGGGCACTGGAAACCACAGTCCCAAACAAAGTGTCCAGAGCAGGAAGGGAGAAAGAGTAAAGAGAATTTTAACTGGCCCTTGTCTTTCATAAGAGGAGGAAAATCTCTGATCTCATGACGGATGGAAGCCTCAGAAGCCATGAGCCAGCCTACACCTTCCTCCCTCGGGCTGTGTCCCAGCCACCAATGGGTCACATGTCCTCCAATGGCTGGACCAGCAGGGAGAGCATCATCCACTCATCTTTCGCTGTATCGTCATTGAGTCAGAGGGGCTGCTGGCCTCCCCAGGGCTCCCCATTAAGAGTCCTGGGTCAGGGATTGTGCCCAAGCCCAAGGAACCTACATGGTAAACAGAACTGATCCTGGAAGTTGCCCTTTGCCCTAAACACATATGCTGGGAAACACATAACCCAACACACAAATAAGATTTAATTTAAAAATTTGTATCCCGAGGCTGGAAAGATAGCTCCAGTTAAGAGCACTGGATGCTCCTCCAGGGGACACAGGTTCAATTCCCAGCACCCACATGGCGGTTCACACCTGTCTATAACTCCAGTTCTAGGGAATCTGACACCCTCACACAGGCATACGTGCGGTCAGAACACCAATGCACATAAAATAAAAAAAATAAATAATTTTTAAAAATTTGAATCCCAAAACCTCAGGAAATTTACCTGCTTTATCAATTCAAACTGCAATGAGAAATCCCTATAGCCAGAGGGGATAGGGACAGAAACTGGAAATTATCTTCCATAAGTCCGTGCACCAGCTGGGCCTCCCGTAGCTTAGCTGAGCCTTGGGTGGCCCAGTGCCCATGTGACCTGGGGAGTTTTCTTTCTTCTGGTGCTGTGTCTAGCCGCTCTTCTGGGCCCTTCAGCCAACTGTGAGTGCGGCTGCAGGGAGCAGACACATGACCATATGTCCTGTCCAACTGTGGTGGTCACCAGGGCTCACCTATGATAGGACATAGAACCAGAATGCTTCTTGGTAAGTAGATACCCTGTGTAGATCTGATCTCAGATGTTTCCAAAGAGGAAAAATTATGTGTACATGATCATGTAGCTTGGAGAGAGAGAGGGACAGACAGACAGAGACCAAGAGACAGAAACAGAGAGATCCAGAGACAGAGAGAAACAGAGAGACCGAGAGAGAGAGAGAGAGAGAGAGAGAGAGAGAGAGAGAGACTAAGAGACAGAAGCACAGAGACAGAGAAAAACACATGGAGAGACAGAGAGACCAAGAGTCAGAGAGACAGAAAGAGAGGGAGAGAGGAAGTGAGAGAGAGGGGGAGAGAGAAAGAGGGAGAGAGAGGGAGAGAGGGAGGAGAGAGGAGGAGGGAGCAAGGGAAGGAGGAAGGGAAGGAGGGAGAAAGAAAGAAGAGAGAAAATGAAGGAAGAGGGAGAAGAGGAGAGAGAGAGAGAGAGAGAGAGAGAGAGAGAGAGAGAGAGAGAGAGGCTTCAGCATCCAGCGCCCGTCACATCTGCTGTGTTTGAACCGCGTTCCCGATGCATTGCGGGAGAAGCCTCAGCTTACGAATTTGGGGGAGCATGGCTTAGTCTCTAGCATTTGTTCTCTTTTCCCATTTTGAGAGAAGAGCCTCAAATCGTGGGACGCGCCGGAGGGGACATGGCAGGCGCTTCCACAGTTCCTTCTTCCCCCTCATGCTGTCCCAGTCACCAGCATACAGGATGGTGCAGTCCACACTCAAGACAGCTCTTACTTGGGAATTCCCTCAGGGAAGCGCTCAGTGCCATTGGCGGGTCATTTTGGATCCTTCTGTATTGACAACGGACATAGCCAGAGGAACCAAAGCAAGGGCCCAAAGAGACACTTTACCACGTGCTCTTGGTACATGCCCCAAGTGGGGTGATTGGATAAATAAATGGGGAGCACAGATACTGGAGCACTACTCAAGAGTCCGGAGACTGAGCTTCACATTGGCAAGATGAAGCCCCTGTATGTGTGATCATTTGCATAACAGAAACATACTTGGTGCTGATCAACTGTAAACTCTGAGATGGGGAAATCTTACGTTCCCAATTTTGGCCACAGTAAGAAACATTTAATATATTACCTAAAAAGGTGGCCGGCCGGAGAACAAGGAAGTAACTGGCCACCAGAGGGCGCTCTGCACCAACGCCTATTTTGTCCCAGTACCTGCCCCTGCAGTTTCTAGAGCGGCGAAGGACCCGGGTCCAGCAGGTGGGTAGACCTCTGTCTTTCCCTTGGCCAGCCTCCCTGTTCCACAGATGGACCAACTCTTTCAGGGGCGACAAACTTCAAGCACACCTACGTCACATTAACTGTCTGCCTGGTTCTTTCGGCGAGTCCTTTCCCTCTGTGATGGAGAAAACGACCCAGAACCAGAACCCCCACCTTACCCAGTAGCCAGCAGATCTCCATGCAAAGGGAGAGATAGTGAGGGGTCGTCCAGCCTCCATGATGGAGCAGAGAGAGTGGGGTTAATGAAGAAGTGGGAACAGCCATCAAAACCCATGTACCTATGTACCTGTGTCCTTGGATCCACCGCTTGATAGCCAGGTCCTGAGGTGTGTAAGACCTGCTACAATACCTGCCGGGTTTACAGAGTCTCCGGTTCGCAGAATGTATTCAAAACATACCCTTTCTTCGAGCATCTCATGCCCAGCACTGGCTTGGTAGAACTTCTGGGTCTTGGGTAATGCAATCCCAGGGGTAACTGAGGAAGCCGACCCTGGGTCTGTCCCCCTCTGGGGACCCAGGAGTGTCCTTTTCTCTTTCTTCCTCTCACCTCCCACCAGCCTGCTTCCTTCTTTCCCTCTGCCCCATCATCTTCAAGACAGACCCGTGCTCCCGGCTGCTGACCTCCCTGCCATCCCAAATGGCCCCAGGGATCGAACTCAGGCGATCAGGTTTGACAGCAAGTGCCTTGGTCCACTGAGCTACCGCTCCAGACCAGGACAAATGTTTTTTAAACCGAACTGTGGATGGCCCCAAACAAGTCGGGACCACTCAAGGTACAGACTCCCTGACTCCCCCTCCCTCCCCCCGCCCTGACTCAGTTTCACTCTTGACCTTGGCCCTCAGGGAGGCAGAGGAGCAAGCGTGGGCCACTCTGGGCTGGCTCCCAAACAGACCCGTTAACCCTGCTCAGCTGCCTAGACCACAGTTCCCAATCCTGGACAGCCTGGGCAGCCAATCTAAACACCACAGGCTCTTCAGTATCTTGTGTGCGTCCCCAACTGCTGTGTCCAGCTTGCCAGAGGTCAGAAGTTCTTCATAGTGTCCATTAACACTTGAACTGCTATCCTAGGTGCACACCCTGCATTTATGGAACACCTATTGTTTGCAGGTGACTGCAAGGGTCTCAGTTTGAAACCCTCCTTTCCTCTTCCCTTCCTCTAAAGTATCTTCCTCCAGGCCTGATCCGTTGTTCCCAGTGACGGACAGACGCCATCCCCATGCCTCTGGCCTGGAAGAGCCAGTGGTTGTCAGAAAAAGCTTCATGGTTTGCTTAACTGGGTCCTGCAACCAAACTAGGGCTGGGTGCAAGTGTAGTTACTGTTCAGACTCCAGTGATGTGGGACTTGATTTTCTTTTCTTTCTTTCTTTTTGTTTTTTTGAGGCAGGGTTTCTCTGTATAGCCCTGGCTGTCCTGGAAATTGCTTTGTAGACCAGGCTGGCCTCAGACTCAGGGATCCATCTGTCTCTGCCTCTCAAATGCTGAGATTAAAAGCATGTACCACTGCCTGGCTCTTTATTTATTTTTTTAAATGCTGTAACTTTTTTATTTTCTGTGCATTGGTGTTTTACATGTATGTCTGTGTGAGGGTGTCGGATCCCCTGGAACTGGAGTTACAGACAGTTGTGAGCTGCCATGTGGGTGCTGGGAATTGAACCCAGGTCCTCTGGAAGAGCAGTCAGTACTCTTAATTGATTTTCATCCTATGTGGGCCTCCTTCTGAGCTCTCCAGGCTCCAGGGTTCCATTCGTCCCTGAAATGGGCCTTCTGGGCCCATTCTCTATCCACCCCAGAAGGCCTTAGACTGTCTCCAAATCAGATTCATTCATTCAAGCATGTATTGAGCGCCTATTATGTGCCAGGTTCGGTCTAGCTGCTAATAGCAAAGATGATAGATTGGGACCGGGACCCCTCAACACACACCCTGTTCCTTCTCCCTGCCTTTATCCGACTCCTCGAATCGGGCCCAGCCCGATCGGTGACTCCCGTGTCACAGCGGCTGGGCGGGTCGGTCTCCTCCCCTTCCTCCACCCGCCCCGCCCCGAGGCCGCCTCCACCCGCGGGATCCCGGCGACGCGTCCGACGCGTCTGCGAGCCAGGGCTGCTGCATCCTTCTGTCGGTCTGTCGGTCTGTCGGTCTGTCTTCGGCAGGTGAGGTCCGGGCTGGGGTGGAGACCGAACGGTCCCCTCCCTCCCTCCCTTCCTCCCTCCTGGGAGTTGGCGGGGAAGGAACCAGCGCGGGGAGATCACGATGAGCGAGCAGCGCAGGGACCCCACATCCCTGGTTCAGGCTGTTCCGCAGGTAGATGCCACCGGGAGGGGACAGAGCGACCTGCAGCTCTTCTGTCTCTGGGGACGCGACCCCTGAGGAGACCCTGAGGGTCGGGCTGCACCGGGCACCCTCCATTCGTCTCGACATCCCTCATCTCGAACTCGAATCCCTGCATCCCTCATCCTTCATTCCGCATCCCGCATCCTACATCCCCACATCTTGCGTCCCCGCATCATGCAACCCAGCATCCTGCATCCCCACATCCCGCGTCCCCGCATCCCACACCGCAGCCCCGGTAGCGCGTCGCTCTAGGCGGGGGACGCGCTCCAGCCGAGCACGGGTCACTGCGGGTAACAGTCTAGGGTCCCGTGCCTGCTCTTCTCCAGGCACCCCAAGGACCGCAGGGCGTGGACCCCCGAGCCCCCCTGCCGCACCCCCACCGGCACCCCATTGTTCTCCACCGCCGCTCCCTGGAGGGGGAGGGGGCTGCTCTTTTCTTAAAGGGCCCTCTCCCCTTCTTGTCGCCCCTGCAGGTCGCGAACACCAGTGGGGTGGGGCGTGCCCACGGCCCCCGCCCCTCCCGGGGGTACGCCAGCCTCAGCTCCAGAGCAGCAATCCCTGCGCTCCGCCCCCTTCCCTGAGAGATCTGCGACCACTCGGGGCCGGCCTGGAGAGGGGACAGAGGTGCAGGGGTGAAGGGAGCCCCTACAGTGGAGCCGTCGGGAAGGGCGGAACCAAGTCACCCAGGAGCGAGACACGGGGTCTGGGACGCAGAGCTGAGCGCTCAGGGAGCAGCAGGCCAGGGCCAAAGCCTCCCGGGTGACAAGGCCCTGCGTGGCGGACAGAAGCAACCAGAGAAAAGCGGGGAAAGGCCGGACCTAGAGGGGGCAAGCGCCTCACTCCCGCACCTGCACCGAGGGGACCCAGGAACTAAGAGCACATCCCCCACCTAGGACAGACATTGCCTTGAGCGCAGCCCTGTGTGCAACAGCTGCGCTCTGCGGGAAGGGGCCCTTGCTGCTGCGTCTGGATGGCCACCCATCCCCCTAACCCAGGCCTCTAGGCCTTGGAGAGGAGCCCAACTAGAAAAGAGGCCACACTCCTCGCCGCCCGACCTGGAGAGAGAGGACGACTCTTCCCCGGTGCTCCCAGGCCCAGGAGGAGCTGGGCCAGCAACAGTAGGACCTGGCCCCGCAGGCGGCAACGGCCATGTCACGGCCAGGCCAAGGTGTGATGGTGCCGGTGAACGGGCTGGGCTTCCCGCCGCAGAATGTGGCCCGGGTGGTGGTGTGGGAGTGGCTCAATGAACACAGCCGCTGGCGACCCTACACGGCCACCGTGTGCCACCACATCGAGAATGTTCTTAAGGAGGATGCCCGGGGATCCGTGGTTTTGGGCCAGGTGGACGCCCAGCTGGTGCCCTACATCATCGACCTACAATCCATGCATCAATTCCGGCAAGATACAGGTGAGTAGAACTCACAGGAGGCGCGGGGATATAACAATCCACCTCCCAGCATGCCTGAAAGGGGGGCCTGAGGGTCTGAAGATCCTGTCTGACGATTATGCTTTTACCCTTCTCCCTCAACTGGGAGGAGGGAGAATGTGACTGGATCCAGGTTAACACTTTGGTTCCATCCCCACCTCGTATTAGTTTGGGGGAAAGTGAACCTCGGTTTCTTCACTTGCAAAGTGGGTAGATCTGTCTCTCAGAGCGACAGAAAGATGTTTTTAAAGTGAGTCTCCCCCCCCCCCAGCATTGAGCCTCTCAGTGCTTAAACACGCCCCTTTATCAAACTCAGGGGTTGTTTGGTTTCTCACCACTAATCCCAGACAGAAAGTCTTTCTGATTCCTAGTGGAGCCATTTTACAGGCAAAGAAACTGAGTCTCTCAGAAGCTGAATGAAATGTACTCAGAGCTGGGATTAAAATCCATATAGCTGGGAGTCCAGGACCGGCATGGTGAACCGGCTGCAGGTGCGGGGGGAGAGGGGGTGTGGTAGTGGTCCAGGTGACGCCTGGGGGTAGTAGTGTCCACAGTGGGGGTGTGGTCGTGATGGAGGAGAGCACAATGGAGGCTTGGTGATGAAGGGATGCTGGTCCTGCTGGGAGCAATGTTAGGGGTGGCCTGTGATGCGGGAGTGTGTGTGTGGAGGGGGTGGGGTGTTGCTGGCCATCTTGGTAGCCCCACAGTGTGGGTGGTGGCTGCTGACGGTGGCCTTGGTGGCCATATTTGTAGTACAATAGTAACAGTGACGTTAAAGATGGCCTCACTCGCAGGCCCTCTCCTCTTCCGGGGATTTGTCACCTCTATGGAGAGTTTCTGCCGCATCACTGGGAGGCCTCTGAGACACACAAGACAGCCACGGCGCAATGAGGCCTTGCCTTATGGGAACTTGACCTCCAGGGGCAGTGATGGGGGGCTTGGGAGGCCTCAGTACTTCCCCAGGTGACTGCTGCAGGCAACTAGCTTGGGGACAACAGAATCTTCCTCCTCCTTTCAGCTCCCTGCCCAGACTGGAGGCCACTAACCACCTGTAGCTATTTCAACTCACGTTCGTTAAAAATACGTCAGCGTGTGGCCACACTTCACACTCAAGAGAGAGACCAGGCAGGGTATGGTGTGGGTCCAGAGATTCCAGGGCTGAGTGACACCTACAGAAATACAGACACCCAGGGGACGCATCTCCAGCACCCCATCAATGTGACATTTCCTTATATCCGTCTCCATAGCTTCAGGCATGGGCTATGGTCCTGCCTCTCATAAAGATGTTTGTTGACCTCCTACTGTGGTCTACACTGCTGTGTGGAAAAGACCCTCACTAGTAACCATCCCTATGTGGTCCAGGAGCAAGCAGGAGGTAGGAGCCTGTGAGACAGAGTTATGTGGGTACTTGGGAAGACGTGGTGCTCCCAGAAAAAGGACAGCTGGGGTGAGGAGGAATGAGTTTGGGAGGCAGAGAAACTGGCTCCAGATGTGCAGATGTAGGCCTGGATGATGAGAAGGACTTTGGATTTGACCCTGAGAACCGGACGTTTATCCTAGGCTCCTTCTAAGGAGGAAAGGATGGGGTGAGATCTGTGAAGAAAAGGCGTCTGCTTCTTGGCTTAACTTTCTGTAACCTCACAGTGTTGGCTATAGAGATTTTCCAGGACTTAACTTGGAGGTTGGGGGTCCTGAGAAGCAGAAACAGGCTCCCCTGGGTCCCCCAAATTTGTATCTTTGCCTGTGGTCCTCCCCTGGGGCTTCCTTCAAGTTTGATCACCCCCACTTCAGCTCCCAAATCCCCAAGCCCAGGCTGAATCCATTCCCTTACTCTCCACAGCATCTTTCTGTGGTCTGGTCTCCAACTTCCACCCAAACTCTTTCTTCAAGTGATACCTGGCCTGTGAGCTGAAAACTGGACTAGGCTTCTGGGTGCCTGCCAAGACCCCAGCAAGGAGAAGGGTCTGGGAACTGGGGGGCAGAGACTAGGATACCTGGGGAACTTAGGGTGGGCTGCCTCCCCACAGACAGACAGACAGAAAGACCCAGCTGAGCTACTTAGGAAAGACCTCTGGCCCGCACTGTTCCAGTTCCAGGAAAGAATCAAGATGCGCACAGGCCTCTCTTCTTCTCTGACCAACTGGGGGACCTGGCTGGGGAGGGGGGGCTCACCTCCCCAGGCCTCAGTTTCCACAACATGTCACCAGCACGGCAGAGAGAACGGAGCCTGCTGCACAGACTAACTCCTTCCCCACTGTGAACCTGCACCCCAGGCACACTATGGGAGAGGGGATGGTAAATCCAAATGCCCAGGGCTGAGAACTTTGCTCAGTTGATAGAGCAGGCATAGGCAATGTGGCGGTACAGCCGGTCATCCCAGCATGCAAAGGTGAGAGCAGAAGGGCCAGAAGTTAAAGGTTGTCCTTGACTACACAGCGAGCTCCAGGGCTAGCCTGGGAAAGATGAGGCCTGTCTCAAAAGCAGAACAAAACAGTGTAAAGCCATAAAACCCGAAACTTGCATACATGTACCAAAATGCACATGACTCCCGCCTTGATTTGCTTGGTATCAAAGTCCCTGGAGGTTTCTGGAAGCTGATCTGTCCTGGGGGGGTGGGGGGGATGTGAGTCTGGTTTTGCCCTGATGAAGGAGCTGGTAGACTTTTTAACCTCGTGGGGTCCCACACCCTGCCACACTGGAGCAAGAGCTTGCCTGGGACATATGCAAATGAGGCATATGCAAATGACAAGTGTGACTGGGCTGAGATAAACACTTGTCGCCAGCACCGACATTTGAATTTTGTGCCGTTTTCATGGCTCATAAAGTATTATCTATTTTTTTTACAACTGTTTGAAAATGTAAACACTAGTCGCCATTCTTAATATCTGCGGGAGCAGGGGGTGGGTGCGTCGGCCCCCAGCTGCAGTTCACCCCAACCCTGCCAGAGCATCTTCTAATCCTACCCATGGGGTGTGACAGGACTGACACCCCAGAACAGCCAGCATGATGTAGGCACGCCTCGGGATGTGCCAGACAGAGCTCATGTTCGGTGCAAACACACACACACAGCCACAGCCTGTTCATCAGTTGCCGGCGGCATACGGGCGCGTGTCCTGTCTGCCTGCTCTGCTTGGCAGTCAGGGGAAGGGAAGGGGAAGGGAG
>NW_004949230.1:536436-564923 GCF_000317375.1 Microtus ochrogaster | reverse complement strand
GAAGGGAAGGGAAGGGAAGGGAAGGGAAGGGAAGGGAAGGGAAGGGAAGGGAAGGGAAAGGGGCCAGATGTCAGGCTTGGGGACAAGTGGAGAGGACAGACCTGTCACATGGGGACTGTTTATTCAGCTGCCCAGATGCTTCCAGTCCTACCCATGGGAGGGGGGAGGGGAAGAGGGAAAGGGGAGGTTCCCTTTTAAACCTTCCAGGCTACAGCCCCCCAAATGGAGGCAGAGAGTACATGCCCTGGTCGTGAGATATTAGATCCCTAACAGATATTAGATCACTAACAGCTACACCCTTCTAGTGTCTCCCTCGTAATTCCATGTGGGTGACTTTGTTTTGCTTTTCTATGCTGGGATTTGAACCCAGGACCTCACACACACTGGGCAAGTGTTCTGCCACTACATGGACAGCCCTCTTTAGTGCTCATTTTGAGACAGCTTTACCCACCTGGCCTTGAACTTGTGGCCTCCCTTCTCAGTCTTCTGAGTCGGTGGGGATGATGGCCTCGCACCTCTAGGCCCGGCTGGACTCCCAAAGCTTAATCCTTTTATCTGAAGCTCTCCCGTGCAGATGAGCCTAGGTGATTGCAAATCGACAGTCAGACCTTGAGGGGTTTGTCCAAGTGAGCTCATGGAGGCGAAGGAGCCACCAGAATGTGGGGTGAGGGCTTAGGAATGGCTTCCACCCCCTCACACAACTTGTCTGAGGCCTACAAGATTTAAACTCCAGATAGGAAGAAGGAAGCCCAGAGAAGGTGAGTCACCTGCCCAGGATCACACAGATTAGCAGCCCCAGGGCCTCCCCCCACCCCAGACCCACTCCACACAGCTAGACTGGGTGATCTGGTCCCTGCGGATAGTGGACTCCATGGTCTCTGTAGCCGGAAGGGATAGAGGGCTCCTACGTGACAGGCGTCTCCCATCTTCCTCCCTGTCCATTCTGTAAAGGGACAGCTGAAACAGACGCCATGTCAGAGCTCCCCCGGCAGCCTCAAGTGTCTCAGGATGCTAGATTTGAGACAGGCACTGGGAGTGGGGTGGGCTATAGCCCTTCCTTGGGCAGCCAGGACTCCCTCACCCTGCATGCTGCCCTCAGGGGTAGAGGGACGAGTGAGGTCACCCAGAGAGGAAGGGCAGCTGTTGCCCTGTTGCCCTGGAAAGCACCGCCATCACTTAGAGTCCATATGGAAGGACAAAGCCCCAGAGAAGGTGAGTGACCTGCCCAAGGTCACATAGCTTTTTGCTCTCAAACCAAAACTAGGCTCCTATGTCAGGTCTCAGGGATGAAGGTGAGGGCTGGCTGTTCCTTCTCTCTGTCCCCTGAGAGCTCTGTTGGGCTTGTTGTCAGGGTTTGAAGTAAAGCAGGGACTTCCTGAGTTACCATGGAGCCTCTAGGGCCTGAGTCCCTGACTCCCATACCTGTGGGGCCTTTTCCTAGCAGATCCAGGGCTGGGCTTAATGCCAGAGCAAGGAGGAGTAGGAGGTTCCTATCAGATCTGGCTAAGCCATCCACAGGGTAGCCTGCATCCCTGTCCCTGTCACAGCCCACGGTACCTCTCTATACTCCTGTTTGTCAGGCCCTCAAGCCTCCTGGTTGCCCAACTCCCTTACTATTCTACTGGATGGCCATTGTTGCTGCTGGGCCCCCCCCTCCTGGGCTGGGTTGTGGGGTCTCAGAGAGAAAGACAAAATCAATCTATTTCAGATCTTATCGATCAATATGAAATACGTGTCCGAGTCTAGAAGAGATAAAGGCCACCACGTCATGGAAATGACTTGTGAGCCCAGTTCTGACACTGAGGCCAGCAGAAAGGTTTATAAAACCCATCAGCTGGCTGTGTGATAGTGGGCAAGCCACTAAACCTCTCTGGGCCTCCATTTCCTACAGTATAAACGGGAGTAATCCTTCCCTGTGACAGTTTCATGAGAAGCCTGGAGAACACTCTTGTATGTCCTTTGTATGGGCACTTAGGTAGGGAACGACCTAGGTACTTTCTGATGTTTCAGGAGGGCGACGTGGGCTCCTAGGGGGGTGCACAGACCTGTGTGAGGGTCCAAGGAGCAGCAAGCAGCCCCCCACTCGGACTTGGGGACAGAGAGAGGCAATGACAAATAGGAGACAGAAAAGGTGGTCCCTCGGGCCCCTTAAGACCTGGCACACATGGCTGCCAGCTGCTGCCCTTTAGTGGCCAGGCCCCAAGGGACCCAGAGCCAGTGTGCAGCACCAGAATCATTAATCTCAGGCCCTGGGAGGCTGGCACAGGTGAGCCAAGGCTGGCAGGCTTCTGAGCAGGGAGTAGAACTCCCCTTAGCAACAGCACAGACACTGAAGCTGGGAGGTGAGAACTCCCGTCCAGGACAAAGCCCGCACCCTCGGGCCTGCTGTGTGATCCTTTGGATGGTTATGAGGGTCCTGAGTGTGTAAGGAGGGTCCTGGGTCACAGTGTCCCCTGCTTCGTTTTCTTCCCCTCTGGCAGCTGTGGGCTCTGAGGAGGTCCCGAAAGCGACAGTGGTGGAGCTGGTCTGATGGAAAGGAGCAAAGAGAAGGTGATAAAGAAGGGGCATGGCTGGGATGGAGGAAGAAGTCCATGAGGAGATAAGGACCTGATGGAGGAGGATGAGGAATTGAAGGGAGGGTGGGGCTCTCACAGAGATGAGAATGAGGAGAAGGAAGAGTCAGAGCCGGAAGTGGTAGTTTGGGGGCATTCCTCTTCATTCAGGGACCCCAGGGGCCTCCCCACGTGCCCATCCACCTATGCACCTGCCTCCACCTGGCCACTAACGACAATGTCACACCCAGCACTGGCCAGTCCTTAGGACAGCCTTGCTCCCTAGATACTCACAACCTTGAGCTCACTCAACCAAGAGCACAGGACCCCAACCCTAATACAGATGGCCTTGGGAAGCCCTGTGTGAGGACAGGACTCCCAGGTCTGGTCCAGAAGCTCACTGGGCACAGCGAGAAGCTGTGACATCGGCCAAGGCCCATACAACCTCCAACGCTCAGTTTCCTCATCTGTGATACAGCCAGACAGTCCAGCCTTCACTCATTCCACGGGACTGGTGGTGAGGCCCAGTTAGTGACGTTACCTGGCATGCGCAAGGCCCTGTATGAGATTCCCAGCCCTGCATAAGCTAGGCATGGTGGAATACAGCTGTAATCCCAACACTAGGGAGGCAGAAGCAGAGGCAGAGGATCGGAAATTCAAGGTTATCCTCAGCTTCATAGAGAGTTTGAGGTCAGCCTCGGCTATGTGAGAACCTATGTCAAAAAAAAAATAGGAATTTAATGAATGTCTATTGTGTGCAGGTGTTAGGATGTCACAATCAACAGGGAAGACACAGAAAGCCTTCCTTCAGCTTTTCAGTACTTCAGCTCTGGTGGGGTCAGGATAATATGGGAAGCCAAGCACCATAGAAGTCCAGGACATGGGGCTATCGCTGACCTTGAGCCTACACAGATGCCAGATCAGAGCTAGGCCTCCTCCAGATGCTACGTGGCTGTGCTCTTGCCCTGCCTCCATGGCAGAGCCTCTCTGGGCTCCTCCCACAGTCTCTCTGGAGCTGCTCCAGGCTGCCACCTCCACCTGCCCAGACAGCAGTGGCACTCAGTGACTGGATACACGAAGGAGCCTGGCAGGGAGCCCTGTAGCCCGGCACCCTGAACTGCAGAACAAAGAACCCAGCTATCAGAGGTGGCTGCCAAGACCGCCTGCCCACACCTGCAACCCAGTGGCTACCTCTTCCACAGCTACAGTGCCACAGCCCCTGTGAGTCTCTGTCCCTCTCTCCTGGGCTCTAGTGGGGGTTCACAAAGGGTATCAAAGCTCAGGTCAAGTGGCCACGTGGAGGCAGAGAGATGAAGGATAGTTCCCTTCAAAGTGTGAGTGGCCTGGCCCTGCTTAAACCCTTAACCTGAGTTCAAACTCTATCAAGGTGATCTCAGACAAGTTTATCTCTCTGGAACTCAGTTTCCCCATCTGTGCAGAAGCTGAAAATTCAGTTGCCTAACTGGATAACAGTGCATGTCTAGGAGTACCTTGCTCACCAGTCCATGGCAGATAGGAGATGCTCAGTAGATTCTTGAAGGTGCTGAACCCAGTATTACATCTGTAATCCCAGATTACATCTGGAGGCTAAAGCAGACGGATTTCTTTTCAAGACAGGGTTTCTCTGTGTAGCTTTGGAACCTGTCCTGGAACTCGCTCTGTAGACCAGGCTGGGCCTTGAACTCAGAGAGACCCGCCTGCCTCTGCCACCCTGAGTGCTGATATTAAAGGTTGCACCACCGCCCGGGAAGGCAGGATTTTGAGTTTGATACCAGCCTAGTCTATGTAATGAAACCCAATCTCAAACAGGGGGAAACCAAATCAAACAGGGAAAAACAAAACAAAGCAAAACAAAAAACCCTTGAAGTCTTGTACAGGGTGGCCCTGACCCAGCTCTGGCTACCTGTTGCTAAGGAAACCGAACCTTGTAGCCACATCTCTGGATATCCGAGGATCCGGAAAGCTGAGCTAGCCTGCATGCTTTACCACCAAGTTGGTCTTGTTTGTTTGGCTAGTTGGTTGGTTGATTTTGTTGTTGTTGGGTTGTTTGTTTGCTTGCTTTTTGAGACGGGGTCTGTGTAGCCCTGGTTGGCCTGGAACTCGCTCTGTAGACCAGGCTGGCCTCAGGCTCACAGAAATCCACCTGCCTCCACTTTCTGAGTGCTGGGATTAAGGGTGTGCACCACTACGCCTGCCTACACTCCCAGTTTTTAAATGTGGCTCACGATTTTTTTTCTCATCCTAAGCAGTGGGTGAGCAGAGGAAGCTCACATTCTCTCCAGTGAGAGCCTCCAGCCCGGCCGTGGGAATGGCCCGCTTAGCAGCATCTGTATCCACACACCACGTCATTCATTCATTACATCATTTATTCATTACGTCATTCATCTGCTCATATTCAGCTCATCATTTCCACAGGGTTGACTTTGTGCTACTGACTGTGCTGTGATTCGAAAGAGGCTAAGAAAACCAGACCAACCTTCTGAGTAAGGGGCATAGCCAGACTGAAGGGGACACAGACACCCTGACACATAGTAACGCATAGTCACATAGTCACATAGTGATAGAGAATGCAAGGTGGGAGGGAGCCTGGGGAGGGGGGTCCTGATTCTCCTTTCAGATGGTGGAGACGATTCCAGGACCTAGTTGAACCAAGAATGTTAAACTCAGAAGGGAGGGAAATTGGGAAGACAGGAGAAGATTCTAGACAGGATTTGGCAGGTGGCAGCCCCTGAGTATGCCATTATTAAGTACTGTGTCCATTTCACAGGCTGGAAGGAACAGCATGGGGGATCCAGGGGAAGAGGGTTCAGGGCCTCAGTTTCCTCCCCCTTCTCTTTCCATTGGCTGCTGCTAAGCCAGGGCACCTGAATCCTAGGGCATGGAGTGGGAATTGGTGTCAGGGAGGCCCCAGGGTTGTGAGGAGCACAAGGAGCCCACACACTGCCGCAGCTTTGGGCCCTCAGAGGCCGAGCAGAGTGGAGGAAATCTGGGGGCCTGAGTCCTCCGTGTCCCACTTCCAGCAGCTCCCCACCCCCCATAGGGAGCTTGGGCAGCCCTGTGCCCAAACCACTAATGGGCCAGAGCCAGGCGTGGGAGTCTCAGGGGAGCAATCGGAAGGAAACAGAATCTGCAGGTTCATTGATTGCGGGTGGAGCGGGAGGCCCTTGACCCAGAGCCGGCTGTTTCTACCGAAGTCAATCGGTGCCGGGCTGGACTTCTATGTATTCCTGAGGAGCCTCAGTTTTCCCATTTTTCAAATGAACGCCCCTGAGGAGATGATGTCAAACTGCCCTGCGGCCAGTTTGAGTTGCAAAGCTGTGATACTCCAGGCTGGGGTTTGGCTCAAGCCTCAGCTATGTCTCTTACTTGCTATGGAGCCTGTGAGCCTCAGTCCCCCCCCCCCCCGCCGTGGTGACTTGTGAATGGAGCAGCTGCAGAAGGCAGGTGGCCCCGGGTTGGAGCCGACTGGACGAGGGAACTGCAGGTGATCTTGTGTGTGTCCCAGAACTGCCCAGCACCTGTGCAAACTCAGCTGAACCCAGGGCGGCCAGCTCCATTTCACAGTGTGGCTGAAGACAGGGTGGGGGACGTGTAAGTTCTGGACAGAGAAAGAGTGTCACTCGTTTCTGGGATGGTTGAAGATTCCTCATCGCTCCTCAAGCCTGGCATCCAGAGATGCTCAACTTGTTCAACCTACTCAGAACTCACTCCTGGGCAGAGGCCCCCACTTGATAGGATGTCCGTGGCTGTCTCCCACAGGCCCTCCTTCCCACATGGCCTTGGTGCCCCTAACTGAGGCCCCTACTGGAGACTGTTCCGTGTCAGAGGGGCAAACAGGAGCTACCTGTATTCATGAAGCCACTCTGTTCTGAAGAGCTAGGGCTTGGGGAAGATGCACCCTCCAACATTGTGCCTCTAGGTGTGTGTGTGGGGGGGTGCTATCCAGGTAGGAAAGCAAATGGAGGTAGTGAGATCCCCGTGAGTGGAGGAATTCTATGTTAGGGTACCTCTCAGCTAGGTGGGAAGCCATAGGAAGCAAGTCATACTGCAACTTGCCCTTCCTCTGCTCTGCTCAGCCCTCAGCTCTCACCCTTTCTCCCCTCACTAGACCGGTTTCCTCAAATATGAAAAGGGACAGGTCTGTGTGGCCTAAGAAGAGAGGGAGGGAGGGAGGGAGGGAGGGAGGGAGGAAGGGAGGGAGGGAGGGAGGGAGGGAGGAAGGGAGGGAGGGAGGGAGGGAAGAGCAATGAGCCTGTAGGGGTCACGCAGTAAGTACTCAGCAAAGGGCGTCCAGTAGGGCATACAGTGACACAAACTGATGCTCTGTAGTGGTGGTGTTCCCAGCCCCTGTCTCTACCTTAGCCTTCATCCCCGCCCCCATGCTGCTGGGCAGCCCCTAGGCTTCCAGCTTCTGTTTGGCAGGTAGTCAGTACCTGCCCCTCAGGCTCCCACAGAGACCTTGCTGCCTCTAATAGTAAATTCTGTCTCTGTGTCTGTCTTGCTCTCTGTTCCCTCCTGTGTGTGTGTGTGTGTGTGTGTGTGTGTGTGTGTGTGTGTGTCTCCCTGTTTCTCTCTTTGTCTGCCTATCTGTCTGTGTGTCTCTGTCTCTGTCCCTCTGCCTGTATGTCTCTCTATATCTATGTCTGTCTGTCTCTGTCTTTGTCTCTCGTATATATCTGTCACTGACTATTGATTGGTCTTTCTGTGTGTCTGGTCTTTCTGTCCTTCCAACCCCACCCTGTCTTTCTGTCTCCCCCCCCCCCTGTCTGTCTGTCTCACTTCCCTTGTCTGGCTATCACCTCCCTGCAGCCTTCAGCAGACACTGGCCCCCAGCCCCTCACCAGCAATTTTTCAATTGTCCATTCTTGCTGGACAGAGAAGGAAGATGGAGCCATCACAAAAGCTGGCACAAAATCAGGCCCAGCACAGTCCTGCACAGGGGCTGGCTGCCCTGGGACCCCTTTCCGGGTGGCCAGCCGGGAGCTAGAGACCCCGAGCAGTGGCCCATCTCCCAGGCTCATGCACTGAGCACTGAGCGCCTAGTCTGCAGCGTATTGTTCTGCCCACAAATCTAGGCCAAGGCCACCATGGAGGAGACCAGCACAGCTAGGAAATCTCAGGATCCAAGTCCAAGCAGACACTGAAAGCCAGCTGCCTCCCCTTTCCACGCCCCCCTGGTTCATGGCCACCCTGGGCTGGAGGGGTGGGTGGAGGGGCAGCAGCAGTGCGGCAGTGCAGGGTTTGGTAGGGCGGGCGCAGCCGCCCTAATTACTCCAGCTCTCCAGGCTCCAATACGTTCTCAAAAGGACTCCAGGGACACTGCCTTTAATAACCACCACTAAACAGGCAAGAAAATCCATGCCTGGTAAACAGAGCCCCGGGGAGCAGATGCAGGCTGGCCAGCAGCTCCCAGAATCCTTTGTGGCAGAGTGGTCAAGGCAATCTCTAGAGCCCTTTCCCCACTGCTCCTCTCTGCCAGGCCTGATCCCTCTTCTCCCCCTCCACTCCACAGGCCTTGGTTTCGGTTGCCTTCTTCCTTTGGGGCAGGTTTTTGGGAAACTGTGACGCTGATCTGGCCTTTGTGACTCCCAGAAGTTATCAGCCAGTTCAGGAGACAAAAGCAGAAATGATTCAATGACAGAGTACAATAGCCACATGTGCGAGTTTCAGCAACAGAACTAAAGCCTCGCTGGAGGGGCTGGGCACAGGGAGCTCAGTGCAATGGTTAGGAGTTCACTGGGTGGGGACTCTGGAAGTGGGTCAAGTGTGCAATAGCAGCCGTCACAGCCAACACTCGTCAGTCGCTTTTCTATGCTAAGTCATGTGCTAAGCACCTGCCATGCCTTCTCTTATTTTGTCCCCCAGAAGTTCCTGGAGTAGGTATCGATTACCCACATTTTACACATACGAACCCAGGCTGTGTGAGGAGCCAGGGTTCTCATCAAGCTCTTCAGTCTCCTGGCAGCTTCTCTCCCTCACTTCTCTCACACATTCTGTCCCTGAATCCCCTTTGACTCAGGACCTGGGCTCAGGGGGGCAATTCCCATCCAAGGGACATGGCCCCTCGTGTCACAGCACTTAAGGTTCATCTCGCTCACAGCCCCTCATTCTGCAGATGCTGGAACTGAGGTACTGAGAGCGTGGGTCTAGCACGCAGGAGCAAGAGGACAGAGAAAACCACAGAAAATCGATATGCATTCCATTACAATAAATAAACATTGGGCCCTGGGGAGTCTTCCTGTGGCTGCCTGGGCCATTACTGCTGCACAGGAACCTTGTTTCTTGGCACCTTCCGTCCTGTCCCTCTCCCATCAACAAATGCAGCTCTGTGCCTCAACTTCCCCAGTCCTCGGGGCCTGTGCTGTTGTCAGGGACAACCTTCTAAAAGGCAAGGCAGAGGACGAGGTATTTGAAACCTGAGTAGCAACACAGTGAGAAACAGTCAGACAGGGTCAACCTCCCAGCATCTGGCTGTAAAAGCATCTCACGTTGTGAGGACCCACTGTGTGAGTCACCATGCCCAAAGTGGGGGTGGGGGAGCTGGAGGGTTAAGCAGAGAAGCCCCCTGTGGACCTGAGCTGATTGATGGGTGGGGGCAGGAAAGAGCCTGTCATGGCCAGAGTGAGCAGGTACCAGAAATGGGGAACAATGAGGCAGGGGTCCTAACCGGTGATATCCAAACAGACCTGGATTAAAGGAGTCTGAGGGTGGCTAGGTCATAATCCAGGTAGAGGAAAGAGTCAGTGCAAATGCCCTGAGGCCACACAGAGCTTGGGGTGGCCATGGGGGCAGCAGGGAGACCAGGTCAGAGCTGGGTCATCATGAGGACCTCAGTTTTTACAGGTAATTGGAAGCCATAGAGGACTTTGAGCTCTACGGGGATGGGAGTGATCTGGGCTGCTGGCTGCCCCGATGGGGACAAAGGCATGAGTCTACTGCCGTGGGCCAAGGACAGGAGTCACAGTGGCTTAGAGCAGCAGAGAATCAGGCAACAGAGCTGTCAAAGAGGCTACACGGGCCTACAGGGGCTCTCAGGAGAGAGGGTGGAGCTAACGGCATCAAAGTGAAGGCAGGATCCGCCCCATAGCCCCGGTAGCTCTGCCCACCTGGCCCATTTCCCTGGTGAGAAACCAAGGCTGACGGAGGAAGTCACCTGAATGTGGTTACAGAGCTGTGTAGTCACGACATGGGAACTTGAGGTGAGGGCTGTCTGCTCCAAATCCCCGGTGCCTCACACAGACGCTGCCCTGAGGTCCCCCTCAAATCCTCCCAGCAGGTGAGGGATGCAGTGGACCAGGGAGCACCCCACCACTGTCAAGGCGAGGCCCGCATATTGATTCTTTGTCTCGATGCCATGACACAATGCCTAAGGCTTGTTTTGACTCACAGTTCGTGGGGGTGGGGGGGGGGCTACAGTCTGTCATCGCGGGAAGGCAAGGCAGCAGGAGTCAGAGAGGATTGGTCACACGGGGCCTTCACAGCCAGGAAGCAGAGAGAGACAAACATCATTGCTCAGCTCCCTCCTTTTTATGCAATGCAGGACCCCAGCCCACAGGGATGGTACCACCCCATCCAAGGTGGGTCTTCCCACCTCAACCAACCCAGTCTGGAAACTCCCTCCTACACACTCCCAGAGGTTTGGTTCTTAGGTCATGGATTTCCAGGCCCTGTCTGGAACGATCTGTGTTAACTGCCATCAGGTCCACAGAGGCCTGGGGAGGTATGGGGGGACAGCTTTGCAGCAGGTGTGTCCTTGCAAGCCCAGAAGAGTCATTTCTGTGTTGTGATACCTGGGCCAGGCAGCCCAGAGCCAGTTTAGGTCCCGGGACATCTTGCAGCCTGCCAATCTGCCCTGTCAATCACTGGGTTCCCTCAGCTTCCTCAAGAGTGAAGCTCACGCCTTTAATCCCAGCACTTGGGAGGCAGAAGCAGGTGGATCTCAGTGAGTTCAAGACCAGCCTGGTCTACAAAAGTGAGTTCCAGGACAGGCTTCAAAAGCGACGAGAAACACTGTCTCAGAAAACAAAACAAAACAACAACAACAAAAAAACGAACAGCAAAGCAAGGGGGAGCCACAACACTAGTGAACCGTAAGCCAGGATACCACAGAGCTGTGGGGTTGGGACTGTCACTCGAGGGACAGAGGGAGGGGGGGGAGAAGAAAGGAAAAGCAGGGGAGGGAAGGAGAAAGGGTA
Source organism: Microtus ochrogaster (assembly GCF_000317375.1). Lineage (NCBI taxonomy): Eukaryota > Metazoa > Chordata > Mammalia > Rodentia > Cricetidae > Microtus > Microtus ochrogaster. The sequence goes on along the minus strand of NW_004949230.1, from coordinate 554,176 downwards.
CACCAGGCGTGAATGCAGGCGTGGCTGAATGAAGTGAGGAGTGAATATGTGGCCCAATGAATGGACCAGTGGGAGAAGTGTGGGATCCAATGGGTCCTGTGTGAAAGCTGGAACCCAGAAGTGCTCTGGCTGGGGGCACCCTGGGAGTCCGGGAGGGAGCTTGCCCAGTAGATGGGCCTCTCTCACTCTCTGGGTGCCACTATCCACCTTTGCTGTTCCTCCCCGCCAACCCCCCACCCCCACCCCTCGCCTGTGATAACCAGGACCTCCAGGCCTGCCTTCCCTCTGCAGAGCTTGGGCTGGCTCTCCAGGGCCAACCCCTTGCTCTTTTTCCTCCTTGGCTTTCTATGACCCCTTCATGAACCTGGAACCCCACACCTTGACTGGACCCTGCCTGCTTTTTTCCCAAGCCCCCATGCCTTTTAAATTTCTATTGTTTTTATTTATTAGTTTATTGGAGGACAGATCATAGCCTGAATGAGCCAAGGCTCACCTTCCAACATGTGATTGGATTGGAATCATGAGATTGAAACCATGTTGGTTGTCAGGCTCGGTGACAAGCACCTGCTGAGCCGTCTCATTGGCCCAGTCCCTATGTCTTGACCCTCCTGTCTGCACAGATCCACTTCCTGGCCCTGAAGGTCCCCTTAGGGGTCTGTGCTGACACACCTCTCCTTTCTGAGCGCAGGCACCATGCGGCCAGTGCGACGCAACTTCTATGACCCATCGTCAGCTCCGGGCAAGGGCATTGTTTGGGAGTGGGAAAACGACGGCGGCGCGTGGACGGCCTACGACATGGACATCTGCATCACCATCCAGAACGCGTACGAGAAGCAGCACCCGTGGCTTGACCTCTCGTCGCTCGGCTTCTGCTACCTCATCTACTTCAACAGCATGTCCCAGATGAACCGCCAGACGCGCCGCCGCCGCCGCCTGCGCCGCCGCCTGGACCTGGCCTACCCACTCACAGTCGGTTCCATCCCCAAGTCGCAGTCCTGGCCGGTGGGAGCCAACTCGGGTCAGCCCTGCTCCTGTCAGCAGTGCCTGCTGGTCAACAGCACACGCGCCGCCTCCAACGCCATCCTGGCATCGCAGCGCCGCAAAGCGCCCATTGCACCAGCAGCACCTCCAGCGCCTCCACCGCCCCCTCCACCGCTGCCGCCAGGAGGGCCCCCCGGTGCGCTCGCTGTGCGCCCCAGCGCCACCTTCGCAGGGGCCACGCTCTGGGCCGCACCTGCTGCCGTCCCCACGGAGCCCGCGCCTCCTCCAGGAGTTCCCCCGAGGAGTCCCAACGCCCCCAACGGAGCGCCCACTGGCCAGAATAACCTCAGCCGGCCAGGACCCCAGCGAGCCACCAGCGTCAGCGCACGCGCCTCCATCCCGCCAGGGTAAGAAGTCCCCAGCTCCTCTGGAAGGGCACCCAGGGGCCACTGCCTACCAGGGCCAAGGCTAGGGTGGAAAACGTACTGGTGTGGGCTACCCCTCACGGACTCGCTTTGTGGTGGAGCAGATTAGCAAGCTGGACAGCGGGACCCCATGAGGCAGAGACCACCATTATCCCCTTTACAGCTGACAGGTGTCCCAGCTCACCATCTGATTAAGCTGGTTGGCAAATAAACTCTTGGGGACCATGACTGCCATTGTCTGACTGTTACACACACACACACACACACACACACACACACACACACACACACCTTCCTGAGCCATGGAACTTAAATCTTCATCATTGTGTGGCAAGCACTTGACCCCACTGAGCCATCTTCCTAACCCCAATATATCTTATTATTTGCCAAAATTTCTCAGTGTCAGTTCGTGACACCTTCCCCAATACAATTTCAGAGGCCATAAAAGAGAGATACCTTCTGTCCATCACCCAGGAGAGCAGGGGTTCAGCCCAGACTAACAGAGCCAATGATGGGTGTTTTGTTTACTGTGGGCGAGAAATCGAACTCAGGATGTCAGGCTTGATGGCAAGTCCCCTTTACCATCTGAGCCGTCTTGCCTTTCTGAAAGAAATTTTGGGAGCATAGGAGTGTCACCTGCTCCAGGCCACTGTGACCTTGGAGTAGTAGCTAGTTTCTTGAAAGAAACATCGCAGTTACTTTGGGTTCTTAATGTTACTTTCCAAGCTGACCTACAGGGACTGAAATGACCTGGTACGGAAGCAGGCTAGAGGGAACTAGTCTCTTGCTTCAACGAGAGACTTGCTGTTGTTGTTGTTGTTGTTGTTGTTTTGGGGGATCTTTTCACCACCTGATCTTCACATTAGGACCACACTAAAGACTGAGGACTAGAACCCAGTATGGAAATCACAGGGTTTAGCGCCCCAGGCCACAGAACAGGAGCCCAGGGAGCTGCTGTGAGACCACCCTGGACAGAGGAGCGCCTGGAAGGGGTGACAGGGAGACTCACAGCCAGAACTGAAAGGGCAGAAGAGACCAGGGCTGGAGTTAGTGGGGGTCCCCAAGAGGAAGGAAACACTAAAAGCATCTATGATGTGGTCCAAGAGTTGGAGTCTCCACCGGGATCTTCCTGTAATGGGAAAGAACCGGCTGAGATCCAAAATGACAGAGGGGGACAGGTGAGGATGTCCTGGGAGGAGGCTCAAAGTGCAGGTTGAGGATATTGGGGTACAAGCACATGGACCTGAGTTTGGCTCCCTAGCACCCACATAAACACCAAGCACAGCTGTGTATCCCTGTAGTCTCAGGGCTGGGGGCAGACAGAATCCCAGGGCTCGCTGGACAACCACTGTGGCAGACACATTAGCTGCTGAGCTTCATGTTCTGGAGGGAGAGGGCTGGAGAACGCTGGCTGCTCTTCCAGAGGACCCAAGTTCAATTCCCAGCAGCCATAAGCCAGCTCACAACCACCTGTAACTTCAGCTCCAGGGGAACCCGTGCTCTCTTCTGGCCTTTGCAGGCACCAGCATACATGTGTGTACACAGAGAGATGATAGACAGACAGACAGACAGACACGTGTTCTCTGCATTGTAAGGTCACTTACATATTGGTGTGTGTGTGTGTGTGCGTTCCAAATTGTGTGTGTCTAGACCAAGAGACCGCTTGCAGGAGTTCCCTCCCCTTCTGTACTGACCCCCGGCATGGCTCTCAGATCATCAGGCTTGGCAGCAGACATCTTTACCCTCTGAGCCATGTCATGGACCCCATTTCTGCACACACTTCATGGGTCACTGAGGACAGTGCTGGGAGCAACTCCTTGGGGACACATGATATAAATCACTCAGCTTTTCCTGACGCGTGTTTGTTCTCCACAAGTGTGCCCTGGGTGTGAGCTCACAAGGCTGAGCTGGTTGGGGAGGACTGAGTTCTCCCAATCACACAGAAGACAGACACACAGTGATCAAGGGAGTCGGTGGGCAGTCCTAGGAGGTGTGGGGCGGTCTAGGGAGATGGTGGAACAGGGTAATGTGTGGTCCAGAGGGAGTGGATGGTTGGGACAGGCCGCCATGGGGAGGAGCATGTGTTTCTAGGGAATTCAGAGAACACAGTGTGTCCAGGGAGGTGCTGGGGTGTTCTGTCTGTACCTAGGAGAAAGGATGGGCATTTCAGGTGCGTAGGAGTGGAGGCTGAACATACCTAGAAGATTCTAGAAACCACACAGAGGTACAGCCTCTTTAGTGAATGGGGAAAACAGTTTTCTGAATGGGGGGGTGAGAGCCAAACTAGGGAACCTTGAGAGAGTTTGGGGTTAGTGCCTCTAGCAGCTGGGAGCCATAGAGTGTGCTTAAGCTAGAGAGGGCCATGGGGAGGAGAAAATCAGCTCCTGGAGGTATTGGTCATTCCATACACCCCACTCCTGTCCCACTCGGCCATGTGGACCCCCCTCTCAGCCTGACAAGTCTATGTCAAGACTCCCCAATCTTCCTCTCCAAGAAGCACCAAGAAATAAACCCCTGACTCAGCATGAGGTATGCATGGGTCCCAGGGAAGAGGGATGGGCAAGGACCCGTTGGCCAACCCCTGGTCCTGTCGTGTGAACTAGACTAGGAAAGAATTGTGGGTGTCTCCGTAAATCAGGCAGCCCCCACTGGCCAGCCCATGGCCCCTCACAGCCCTTACTTCTGAGTCTTTTCCTTCACCCACCAACCCAAGGGCTTGAGCTGCAGAATTTGAATTCTGAGCTCCTGAGTCTAGAAACCCAAGGTTGAGGATGGGGTGGGGCTGGCTCTCCCCTAGGTCCTACCCCTCAGATTCAGGGTATCCTGTCCCCTGATGTCCTCATGCTGCCTCCTCTTGGGAGGACATGGCCATGTTGGGTGAGGCCCTCACTGGCCGCTGTATCCATCCTCATCCGCTCTGGGATTCCAGGATCCAGCGCTTAGGTCTCTGTGTCTCCCTCCACAGCTCTCCGTGCCCCGCCCCCACCATTCCTTTTCCTCCCAGCCACTCCCTTCTCCTTTTTTTTTTTTTTTTTTTTGCCACCTTCAAGCTGGGGTGACCTCCAGAAGTAGTTTCACCTCTTCAGCCTCAGTTTCCCCACCTCGCACACACAGTCCCCCCCTACTCCTGTCCAGGGCTGACCAGTGTATGAATTCCTCACACCTACTGGGTGTGATCAGCGTGCAGAGGAGTCAAGGACTCCTTGGTCTGTGATGTGATTCTCACATCATCACTGGAGGGGGACCAGGAGGGAGGCCCAGAGAGGGGGATCAACCTGCCCAGAGTCACACAGTCAGTGGGGACAGGCCACGGTTTTTTCCACTCTCCCAGTGCTGGGGCCAGGAGCCAGCTGGCAGGGTGGGCCTGGGGGACACACAGGGTGGGAAGATCCGCCCTGTCTCACGGGAGGTCAGTGTCCATCGCTGTGGAACACAGCTGCAGGGCAGAGGAACCAAGTCAGACTTTCCGCCCCACATGGGGACAGCTGCAGGCCTGTTTCTGTTTACAGAGCACACCCCGTGTCCCCAATCTCATCTCATGACTCTGCCAGCATTGCCTATCTCCATCATAGAAACCCACGGCAACAGCTCCCATTGCACCCTGTGTTTCCCAGGCTGCACCCTGCTCCCTATTAGCCTGTGCAACTCTGCCAACTGAACAGGTGTCGGGCACCGGGCAGGCACTGTTTGAACACCTGGGTCGTATAGGCCTTTTCTTGCTAGCAGGCCCTCAGGGATTCCCTGTGGTCCGTGACTGGCTTATTTCCCTCATTCCTCCTGCCCCTCTGTTCATGTTAGCCCTGCCCATGTCATGACCGTGTTAACCGGACATCTTCCCTGGCTCCCAGCATGACCTACCTCTGTCAATCAAATTCCCCATTTATTAAAGAACCATTGTATGGCAGGCATCATGGGGGACCCTGAGACACAGCAGGCAGTCCCTGTCATCCAGGAGCTTACAGCCTGATCATCAAGACAAACGGAACCCAAAAGAAACACATCCTAGAATAGGCTAGAAGGCAGCTTTAGCGCTGCAACCGAACCACAGAAAGGGAAGGGTGGCAGTGGTGGCTTTTTATTTTATTGCATTACTTTTCAGACGGGTATAATTTTTCTTTAAAAAGTTGCATTTGTGCAAGGAGAAAGTGAGATTAAAGAAGCCAGCCAGAGCCAGGCATGGTGATGCATACCTTTAATCTGAGCACTCCAGAAACCGAGGCAGGAGGATTGCTGGGAGTTTGAGGACACCTTGGGTTACATAGGGAACCCCTATCTCAAAAAAGGGGGGCTGTTCCAGGCTTTTTCTTTGGGGCCACCAACCAGCTTCCAAATCACGACAGGGAAACTTATTATTGGTTTTGAATGCTCAGCCTAGCTTAGGCTCCTTTCTAGCTAGTTTTTGTTGATGTTGTTTGTTTGTTTGTTTGGTTGGTTGGTTTTTGAGACAGGGCTTCTCTGTAGCTTTTGGACCTGTCCTGGAACTAGCTCTATAGACCAGGCTGGCCTCGAACTCACAAAAATCCACCTGCCTCTGCCTCCCGAGTGCTGGGATTGAAGGCATGCACCACCACAGCCCAGCTTAGCTAGCTCTTTTAACTTAAATTAACCAGCTTCATTTTTTTCTACCTTTTGCCTCGGGGCTCTTTACCTTTCTTTCTTCCTTCCTTTCTCTTTCTTTCATTCATTCTTTCTGTATACCTTGCTTGTCTGTCTGGTGGCTGCCTAGCTTCTTGCCCTGGGCATGTCCCTCTTTTTCCTCCCTCATTCTCTTCTCTCCTCTTCCCCCCTCTTTCTCCCTCTAGATTTCCCCTCTATTTATCCTCTTTGCTCGTCAGCCCCACCTATCCCTTTTCTGCCTAGCTATTGGCCGCTCAGCTTTTTATTAGACCAATCGGGTGCCTTAGGCAGGCAAGATGAAACAGATGTAACACATCTTTACACAATTAAACAAATGTAACACATCTTTGCCGAGTCAAAATAATATTCCACATCAGGTGACCAGCAAAACGGCTCAGCAGGTAAAGGTGCTTGCTGCAAAGCCTGACAAATTGAGCTCAATCCTTGGGAACCATGTGGTAGAAAGAGAGGACTCCAGGAAGTTGTTCTCTGACGTCCATGTGCACACCACGGTACATGCACACATGTACATATACACGTACATGTACACAAAATAAATAAACGGGGTGGTGAAGAAAGAAGCAAGAGGAATGGAGACACATACTTATAACCCCAGCAATGGGAGGGCTGAGGTGTGCAGATTGCGATAGGCCAGCCTGGCCTGAAACTGAGACTCGGGGTGGGATAGGCCAGCCTGGCCTGATACTGAGACTCGGGGTGGGGAGGCAGCATGCCTGGAAGGGAACAGACTGTAAAAAGGCCCCAAGGCAGGAACTGGACTGCTGTGGTGAGGCCCAAGTGTGTACAGGCTGTGGGACCTGGTTTGCTTTAACTGAATTAATCCGGTGCTAAGAGTCTTCAGCTAAGGAGAGATGTGCCTGGTTGTATATGGGGGAGAGGTGAGTTGCACTAAGACAGGGTCTCATGTAGCCCAGGCTGGCATTAAACTCACTACATAGCTGAGAATAACCTTGAACTGCTGATCCCCCTGTCTCCTGCCCTGTTTGTGCTGGATTTACAGGTGTGTGCCACCGTGTCAGGTTTGCATGGTGCTGGGGGGTCAAATCCAGGACATATAAATGCTAGGCTCTACCATAAATGCTCTATCATAAATACTCTACCCACTGAGCAACACCCCCAACCCTTGCTTATTCTTATATCTTGTGATTTTGTGTCTGCTGAATGGCATCACGCTTTCTCTCTCCAGTTCTTTTTGTTTAAATGGCTCTAAAATGTTCACATACCAAAGTCGTGTAGGAGCCTGAACCTGAGAAGGGAGGGGCCTTGGTTTCCCACCCATCCCCCTTTCCTGGCCAGGGTAGCTGTGATGAGGCAGGGTCACCACCTCACCACAAGGTCAAACCCAAAGCCTCCCCAGCCAGCCCCCACCTGAAGCACTTCCTGCCCTCTCCCTGGGAAGCCAAGCCACAGACTCCTGTCTGCACTGTGTGCTCCCCAGGGCGTGGGAACAGCAACCAGCTGGCCCTCCCCTACCTGGGCTCCACCCGTTGCTCTGGGGAGGGAGGCAGACCTTGAAAGAGAACATATATATATACACACACAAAGTAAATCTATCTTTGAAAGCAAGACTGAGCCCCAGGATCAGAGAAATCTGAATCCCCAATGTCAGCCAGGGCTCAAAGTTGTGGGGTGCACCCTGGGAGGTAGATAGGGAGAGGAGTCATTTGACAGAGGGAAAACTGAGGCCTGCAGGTGGTCAGAGCTGGTTGTGGTGGAAGACAACGTGAACATAGGGCCCCAGATCACTGATGGTGAACTCCTGAGCTCAGGCTCCATCTCCCAGGCCTGGCCTTATCTCCACAGATGGGTGTGCAGGCGGTGGCCCCAGGTGACCCTAGGGGCAGGGACTTAGCTCCCAGGTGGAGTGGGACTGAAAGGCTGCAGGTAATGAGAGCATCCCCGAGTTCCCGTGGGGCCTTCTAGAGAGGGGAAAGGGTGGGCAGGGGACTTTCTTCTCCTCAGATGGCATGGTTTCACTTCTGCCCTCTCCTCTCCACCTGCACTGAGGCCAGGGCCTTTGAGGGCTCCCTGGGGTCTGCTGGGTACATATGTTAGGCATCCCCTAGAAGGTCTGAGGCTCATGGGGGACAAGAAAACCACCGCCGGAGAGCTTGGCATTCCTGGGCAAGGCAAACATGGAGAGATGGAGACTCAGAAGACCTACAGGAGCACTGGTGGGGCTCTTGCTCTCAGAAGAGGTGACTCACTCTGATGGACAACCAATGGCCTACCGTGAGGCCACTTGTATGGCCCCTGAGCTAGCTAGCTCTGTGGTCCAGCTCTGAGACTTTACCCAACCCTGTAGGTCTCAGACCCATAACACCCCCAACCTTGGCCAACCCAGTTGGGTCAGCCCAGAGTTGGACCCAGAAATTCAAGGTCCTGCTGCCAAAAGCATCACAAGCCGGCTGGGGGGGGGGGGTCCAAGTGATGTCACTTTCTCTCTTTGAACGTCATCGTGTTTTCAGATCCATAACCGACTGTCCCATGTGTGTCTTTGCCCTGGAAGTACGGAGTCCCTAGAGGGTGATTCCCAAGTTCCATCCTAGCTGTGCGGGGAGGAGTGCTGGGTTTGATTGCTGATATCGGCCATGGGTGCAAATTTGATAATAGTGGTATGCATGTTATTTATTTGATATCTGTTGCAATCTTGTTTGGGAGATTGGAGGGAACATCAGGAATTGGAGCCCTTGTTTCTAATGATAACCAAGAGACCCCAGAGGTAGTGAGCTAGTTTCTTATCTGTTCATTACTGGGAGCTTGTTTTGTTATCCTCTGTCCTGGGGTCACAGGGTTGGGTAGTTCCCAGAGCTAGAAATCTGGCAGATGAGATAAGAGTTGAAACACACAACTAGAAAACAAGATGGAAAATGCCCAGATCCTCAATGAGAGATGAACTCTGTCCCTCCTGGATAAGAAGGAGTACAGCCTGTGTTCAAAGGAGAGATGCGGAGGCTGGTGGGGAAAGGGACCTTTTTTATGAGGCTGGGGAGGGAGATGATTTCCCCCATCCTTCAGCTTCTGAGCCATGGGAAGAGAACCTGGTTCAGTGCAGTCTTTCCAGAAGCCTTGCTGTGGGTCCTGCCCTGTGCGGGATTAGCACCCTTACTGGGGACTCCTTAGAGAAGGCAGGTGTGCACTGCTGCTGTTCTTCAGGAGGCCCCCTGAGCATGCTCGCCTCGGCATGAACATAGTCTGGAAGCTGCAGGAAGTGTTCCCCAAGCACCTGCTCTGTGGCTCTCTTAAGGCATGTTTGGAGAACACCCAGAGACAGTGGGCTCTGAGCCTGTGCTTAGAACAACACAGTCCCCACCATTTTGCCCACTCACGCTGCGTGTCGAGCGTTGGCTGCAGGCCAGATGAACTTCCCCTCTGTCCAGGGTCACCCAGAGAGACCTAGTTGGAGATAGAGGTGGGGAACCACAGGCATGCAAAGGCTAGAAAAGGGGCGTGGCCCACACATTAGAGAAACCACTGGAAATAAAAAAGTAAGATGAGGAGAAACAGGCTGTCTAGGAAGTCAGCCTTGAACCAGCGACCTCTGTGAGGGAGGGTGCAAGAGAGACTTCTCAGGAAGGGGTTAGTTGGTGCAAAAGCCCTGGGGTGGGAATGAGCCTGGTGTGTGTGAGGATTGGCGAGGCTGGTGTAGAGCGTGCAAAAAGGTGCATGCACAGGAAACGAGGTTCAAAGCATAGCAGGGGCCCGATCGGATGGTCAGCCATTTCTCTGTGCAAAGGGCTAGCCTCAGCAGGATGGAGGGCAGAGGACACATGGTAGCCAACGAGGGCTGGGAATGGTAGCAGGCCCTGGGGAAGCCTGTCCTGAGACCCTTTGCCAACCCAAGGCCCCAAGAAGGCAGGGCAGGAGCGAAGGCTTAGTGCCCCCCTTATTGGAGGCCCTGGGTGGCAGTGCTTGTCCAGGGAGATATTCTCGATGCCTGGGAGGAAGTGGTGTCTCCCACATCAAAAGGGCCACCCCCCAGGGCTCCCACGCTTGGCGGCATGGGAACTGTGCTGCGGAAGGTTCTCTCAGGCAGCTTGCAGACTGCAAGAGGGTGTGTGCCACCTTGGGACTGTCCCCTATGACACAGAAATGCTGCACCGTCAGGCTCCACACAGCCCTCCTCCCGGTAGCGCAGGCCCCTAAAAAGAAAGATAATTTTTTTTGTTTTTGTTTTTTTTTAAAGATTTATTTATTTATTATGTATACACTATTCTGTCTGCTTGGATGCTTACAGTCAGGAAGAGGGCACCAGATCTTATTACAGATGGTTGTGAGCCACCATATGGTTGCTGGGAATTGAACTCAGGACCTCTGGAAGAGCAGCCAGTGCTCTTAACCTCTGAGTCATCTCCCCAGCCCCCAAGATAATTGTTTTTAAAGCTACTCTTGAAATATGAGTGTGGCCAAGATCTCAAGACTCCTTCTCCTGTCCATTTCCCAGGAATAGAAACTCAGCAAAATGGGGAATCATTTGAACCAGACTTTGGGCATCATGTATCTGAGGTAGCAATCTGACTATCCTGATTGATAGAGGCTGACTGGAGAGCTGTGTTGTAGATTCTTTGGGCTTCAGAGAGCTGTGATGGATTAGTCATGCCTGCCACTGGTAGGAGACAAGTATGTTGTGGTGTGGATGCTAAATATTTTCCTCCCTGCCCATATTCCAACTGTACTGAATAAGAAGAGGGGCGTTCTCGTGAGGCAGAAAGGAAAGGGAAGAGGGAAGGCAGAGATGAGGGGAGGACTTCAGCTGGTGTGTCCACATGCAGTGCTCATACACAAAGGGGGAGGCAGGCTGGAAGCCATGGCCACCTCTCTGCTGCCCTGTAAGTATGCAAAGTAACAATTAGGGTGGTGCTGTCCTCCAGAAAGGTCGTGAAGGGTGGGGACAGAGCCTGAGGCCGATGACATGGCTGTTCAGCCCTTCCCATTTGGGGTCCTGCCACATTGCAGAAGGAGAAGCTCTTGAATCCTCACATGACTCCTCATTAAAGGTAGGGAAACTGAGGCTCAGTGCCTTCATATTATTTCTACTGACCTCAGGGCTCAGGGCACCCAAACCTCTCCCCCTTCCCTCCTCCTATGGAAGCAATGACTTCAGATTGTCCCAGCCACTTCCCCAAGGATGGGCCTAGATGGTAATGGAATTGATGGTGGTGATAGTGGTGATGGTGGTGGTGATGATGATGGTGATGATGGTGGTGATGGTGGTGATGATGATGGTGATGATGGTGGTGATGGTGGTGGTGATATTGATGGTGATGATGGTGGTGATGATGATGGTGATGATGGTGATGGTGGTGATGATGATGGTGATGATGGTGGTGATGATGGTGGTGATGATGGTGATGATGATGATAATGGTGGTGATGATGATGATGTTGGTGGTGATGATGATGATGGTGATGGTGGTGATGATGATGATGGTGGTGGTGATGGTGATGATGATGGTGGTAATGGTGCTGACAGTTGTGATGATGATGATGGTGGTGGTGATGGTGGTGATGATAGTGATGACGATGCTTTCAGAATACTCCTTAACTTCTGGGATTTGTACTCCTCTCAGTAAACGAAAAGCAGGCACCGCACTGTGCCCACTCCACAGATGGAGAAACTGGCACAAAGGCCGACATGATGTGCTGTGTGCCACCAGCTGATCAGGGGCTGAACCAAGAAACAGAAGCAACTGTGGTTATCCCTAAAAGGCAAAGAATAGTTTTTTCCAGGGGCTCTTTATCTGTGTGAGTCCTGCTGTCAGGACTTAACAGAGCCTTTATTGTGCTCAGATAAGTTGGGAATCTTGGAGCAAGAGACAGCGCAGTGTTTCCCAACTTGCATGTGTGCTGAATCCTTTCCAGAGTGTTTTCTCTCTATTGAACAAAACTTAAGAGAAGGTAGCTCACCAATAGTTGGGTTTCAGACCAGAGGAGAGGGAACTGGGGCCCAAATACTCTCTGGTGGGAAGAGGCCATCTGTAGTGCGAAGAGGAGCTCGAGTCTGGGAAATGGAAGCTCTGGGTTCAGTCCCCGGCACCACAGAAAACTGGGTATGATGGAACACACCTGCAACCTCAGCACGTGGGAGGTGAGGCAGGAGGATCAGAAGTTCAAGGGCATCCTTGGCTACAGTTCAAGTTTGAGGCCAGCCTGGGCTACGTGAGAGCATGTGTAAAAATTAGAGTCAGAACTAAGCCTAAGGATGTTTCCATTAGAGTCCCCTGACTGTACCCCATCGCTGACAGGAGCCCAAGATGGGATGGGGTTTCCTGATGGCTCATAGGGATGACAGAGAGGCAGAGGAGATGAGGTGTGCCCGGAGGAAGCCTGAGGTAAAAGCAAACCAGGGTCCTTAGCACGGAGTCTTGGGTCTGGAGTCCAGCTGGAACCTCTACTCATCCCCACAGGGTTCCAGCGCTCCCCGTGAAGAACTTGAATGGCACCGGCCCTGTACATCCAGCACTGGCAGGTAAGACCCAACCCAACGAGGCCCCGCCCACCAGCCTCATGATCCCCGCCCCTTTGGTGAACTGATGGGTGGGCCCAAGAGCGGCCTTTCCCATTGGGTTAGCTTGGTTGCTACTTTGGGTGGTGCCTTGGGTAGACGGGGTCAGAGTCTGGGGAGACGCCCTGCCCTCCAACCTCTGTGGCATCCACCAACCATGAAGGGAGGGCGTGGCTTGTCACGATTCTACCCCTCATCACTACACCCCCACTCCCAGGGATGACTGGGATACTGCTGTGTGCTGCCGGGCTGCCCGTGTGCCTCACACGAGCCCCCAAACCCATCCTGCACCCGCCCCCCGTGAGCAAGAGCGACGTGAAGCCTGTGCCCGGAGTGCCCGGCGTGTGCCGCAAGACCAAGAAAAAACACCTCAAGAAAAGTAGGCCCCGTGTGACCCCCAAACACAACCCAGAGCTCTTAGGACCCAGTAGGCACCGGCCTCTGCTTGCCCTCAGCTCGCCTTTCACCACCTCCTTCCCGCCTCTCCTCCACCTACTCCCCAGCGCTTGACCCAACCCCTCCTGAGACATGTCTCCCCATCTCTGCAGGTAAGAACCCCGAGGATGTAGTTCGGAGGTACATGCAGAAGGTGAAAAACCCACCTGATGAGGTGAGCCGTCCTGGAGGGCTCTAGGTTTCCAGGACCAGCTCCTCCCAGCCAGCCTCTCCGGCCCATCCAGGCCTCTCTTCCTCCCCAGGCCCTGGGGGAGGGGCTTACGTTTAATAGCGTCACACCTGATAGCCGGTTTTAGGCCACATTTTCCATTCAGGGTTTTGCTTTGGGTACTTAAGCATTTAACCCCTGCTCAGGGGCTGTCTAGGGAGGGGGTCAGAGCCAAGGTTTACCCATCTCCCCATCTTCAGTGTCCCCTCACTGTCACCTTCCTTATGCCCCTCCTCCTCAGTGTCTCTCCCTGGCCCTCCAGGACTGTACCATCTGCATGGAGCGGCTGGTCACAGCATCTGGCTATGAGGGTGTGCTCCGGAACAAGAGTGTGAGGCCTGAGCTTGTGGGCCGCCTGGGCCGCTGCGGCCACATGTACCACCTGCTCTGCCTGGTGGCCATGTACTCCAATGGCAACAAGGTGGGCCACAAGGTGGGCTGCCCCGCGTGCAGTGGGTGGGTGCTGGGTAGTGAGTTGGGTAGTGGCTGGGAGCCGGGTGGGACCCCAAGAGCCTCAGACCAGCACGCTCTTCCCAGGACGGCAGCCTGCAGTGCCCCACCTGCAAAGCCATCTATGGGGAGAAGACGGGCACACAGCCGCCAGGGAAGATGGAGTTTCATGTCATCCCACACTCGCTGCCCGGCTTTGCAGACACCCAGACCATCCGTATCGTCTATGACATCCCGACGGGCATCCAGGTCAGCCCCGCAGACCACAGCCCCGACCCTGTGAGCCCTCCAGAGACAATACCTGTCTGTGATCTGAGCCCTCCTGCTGTTCCCACAGGGCCCTGAACACCCCAACCCAGGCAAGAAATTCACCGCCAGAGGCTTCCCTCGCCACTGCTACCTACCCAACAATGAAAAGGGCCGGAAGGTGGGTGCCCACCGGCTCTCCACAGTGAACGAGGGTGGGGTCCCCAGCCACCATCTTCCTGGCCTGCCTCCTCTTTGTCCACAGCCCCTGCTGTAACATTCCTTCCAGACCAGCATGCTAACAGCAGGTCCCGAGCCTGCTTATTCCATTCACACCCACTGAAGCCGCCTCAGAGAGGTCAAGTAACTTATGTACGGCCACAGAGCTCAAACAGCCCTTTCAAGTCCTTCAGGCTGTCCGATTCTCATTTACTGTTTAGCTGAAGAAGCTAGCACCTTCAGTTTTCCTGTGAAATCTCCAAATCTTTAATCGTTGGGACTAATTCACAAGAGAGGGGTCTAAGCGTCATCTGTACTGATAGCAGGTCCCAAAGAAACAGAACCTAAAGCAGTGGATGGTAATGGAGCAGGCTGAGGCCCAGGCTGCCTGTAACTTTCACACACCCCCCCCCAACCCCTCCAGGTGCTGAGGTTGCTCATCACCGCCTGGGAGCGCAGACTCATCTTCACGATCGGAACATCCAACACCACGGGCGAGTCGGACACCGTGGTGTGGAACGAGATTCATCACAAGACGGAGTTTGGTTCCAACCTCACCGGCCACGGCTACCCCGATGCCAGCTACCTAGACAACGTGCTGGCTGAGCTCACCGCCCAGGGTGTATCTGAGGCCATGGCCAAGGCCTGAGGCTCAAGTGGCCCGCCTTCCCTCTTGCTTTGCCCCTAGACAGGCACATGCCTCCCTCCAGCAGGCGGGAGGAGCCTGAAGCACTAAGGGGACCTGGCCGGTGGCACCTGGCCGGTGGCGGTGGGAATGACAGGAGGACACCAGGCCAGCTGGCTCCAACCTGTGGCTCCCAGCAAGGGCAGCAGAGATAGAAGGGCCAGAGAGGGCGACCTCCCTATGGAAAAGACGGAGCTTTGCCCTTCACGCCACACACACACACACAACACACGCACACACACGTGTCCTACTGCACGCACGCGCTCACGCACGTACACCCACGTGCCTCTGACTTCCCCTAGTTTGGGGGGAAAAGAGACAGAAAGGCTCCCATTGTCACATCCTGTGGATTCCACCTGTGTCTCCATCACATCTTCATAGGCTGTGTCCCCTTCCCAGGACTTGGGTCAAGCACCGGGGAAGTGGGGAGTCTGCAAGGTTTTCAGGGGCCAGTCTGCCCCTTTGCCTCATCCCTCTAACCCATGTCAACTCTGCCACCCGCCCACTGGGCATTGCAAGTCAATGGGATAGAAACCCCAGGTCACAGAGTAGTATTTCCACAGGCCACTGGGGACGAGGCTGTCTTATTTTGTGCTTGTGTCTATTTATCTTTCTGGGACCCCTAACCTCTTCCTCCTGTGCCCATCTCTAGACCTCTGTCTATCCCAGGCAACGGCGTTGTTCTTGCCTTTGTACCAGCTTCTCCCCCACTAAACCGCTCCAGACATTGAGACCCAAAAGCTGTAGCTTCTGGCTTCAGGAGCGAGGGGAGGCCTTGTTCAAGCCCACGCATTGAAAACGGAGAGCAGGCCGCAAAGCGTTAACTTCTCACGCCTTGGAAGTGGGCAGTGGGCGGCTGATCTCTCAGGCCAACCAGAGGCCCGTTGCCCAGGCAACTCACCAGCTCCGCCTCTGAGGATTGGCTGCTGGGATGGAAGAAGGCCAAGCTTTAAAGGGACGCCAGCGATTGCTCTTTTGAAGAAAAAAAAAATCTACCAGTCCCACTGTGGGTGGAGAAATAAATGGTCTTTCTCCTTGTCGGGCCTTTTTCTGCCAAGAGGGTGCTGGGTGTCTGTGCTTCTAGGGAACACTGGGGAGTGACGGCTTGGGAGACAATGGTAACCATAGGACCACTTCCCCGGGGCAGCGGGAGAAAACAGTGGATGGGCCCACTGTCCTGTCTTACAGCATCGAGAGAAGGAAACAGAACTCTTCTCATCAGCAAGGATATGCGCGCGCGCATGCACACACGCACGCACACACGCCAGAGAGACCACGATGATGGAACTCTGCGTGGCCCTCTAGGAGGATGTGGAAGAGCTGGGAGATACCTTACCAGCCTATGGATGCCACCCTGCCCTGAAACAAGGAGCGGGAAGAAACAATCCCTCCTAACAGAGCCTCTGGCAGCCCAAGTGTACCCAAGGCAGTGGGAGGTGATGCTCCTGCTCCAGGCGACCTCTGCTGGCCACACGTGAGATAGCGCTGCACCGACTCTGGTGCTCTTGATCCAGCCGGGAGTTTCTTCTGTCCCCTCAAACTCAGGAGGCTTCACAGGCTCTTCAGCTCTGCCCGCCAAGTCTTTCCAAACATTTCACCCTCTCTGGGTCTCTCTTAAAGCATACCTCAAGCCACAGTCCAGACTTGTGAACCCCAGAACTCAGATGCCTGCCCCCAAAATCCTCAGATGGATTCAGTGGCCAGACAGGACCTGGGAACTTATGTTTATAGTCAATAATCTCACGGACCCCCTAGGGTACCTCAATTTTAACACTTCACAGCTAAGCACACTCACTCATCACTTTATACAGAAACTGAGGCTCAGAGAGGGAGAAAGAACCTGTGACCAGCGTCAAGGCTCTGAATTGGCATGCTGGGCTCTCAGCCCATTCTGGAAAAAACTGGTTTCAGAAACCTGAGGTTGGGGCCGCCAAGGTGGGGGGGAGGGGGATATAGAAGTATCTGTGAGATCATGAGACTCACAGAAGTGGAAACAGGAAGAAGCTTATTTAGGGCTTTTCCAAGACAGTCAGGAAAGCCCTCGGCACAGCTGTGTCCAGCAGCTCAGGGTGCACCCAGTAAAGTGGAGAAGAAAGCGAGGTGTGGTCAATACAAGACTGGATCCTGCCAAAGGCTCCCATGCCCTGCTGGGCACAGGGCACACAGGACCAGGCTTTGTCTGGGAGGCTTCAGGCCACAGCAGTGAAGAAGGCAGCCTCGAGCAGATGCCTGGGCCAGAGTACACTGAGGAGGCCCCCATGGCTCCACCTCCTCAGCATCCAGCATCCTAGAGGGCCATTTGCTTCTGGAACTCCTTGTGGGCTTGCTCCAAATCATCAAGCACCTGCAGCAGATGGGTAGTGGCATCTCTCTGCTGGGCCAGAACCTCTGTGCGGGCCCCTGAAGGGAAAGAGCAGGCCATGGGGGTCAGCATGGTGAACTGGGCTCTTGGTGGCTGTCACCAGAACCCAGTAGCTCTCTGGGGCTCTAGTTTTATCCCATGCAGAAAGAATCCCCAAATTCAGCAGCAATAGGGTACCACTGGTGAACTGGAAACACGAGGGAATGCAGGAGGACAAAGGGTGCATTTGCAAGGGACAAGATGGGAACCCCTTCTCCCTTACCATCTGTGGCATCCGAGTCCTTCCCAGGGCCTATGTCTACCGCTGTGTCCAGGCTGGAGTCCTCCAGCAATTTCAGCCTGAGGGTTGTGAGAAAAAAAGACAAAACTGGTTTCCAAGGCACAGTGCTGCTCCTACCCAAGATTCTCTGCTGCTTGCTGGAGGAACCAGAGGTTCATCACTACCACCACCATTATCATCATCATCACCATTAGCAGCAGCATCACCACCATCATCATCACCATCACCACCATCATCATCACCACCATCACCATCATCACCACAACCATATCATCATCACCACCAT